>NC_058374.1:71904666-72209333 GCF_018350175.1 Felis catus
CCCTTTTTTTTTTTCCTAGTGGAAGAATGATATGCAGAATTGGCATGGCCATTATTCATCTCAGATTTTCTGGGACAGCCTTTATTTCAAAATCATACACCATTTCAATGCCATGAAAAAGCCAGTATTTCTGATCACAAATGCACCAGAAGCAGTACCAAATACTGTATTCAGGAAATATGGTCACCGCAGGTGTTGATATACAGGACGACCACAGTACCTGATGTGCTTGGGTGTACTGGTGGAGACTATGGGATAGAAACATTGTAGAATGACTGCACTAGAAGTGCCTGATTTTGATCTAGTAAATCCTATGATAGTTAATTACCAGAAATCTGCATATTTAACAAGTTAATAAGACTTATGGGTAAGTCACATGCTCACTAAGTTTGGGAACTTCTGATTTAGGAAATAATCCCCTTATGAGAGAGTCCTACATATCAAAGATGGACACTATCCATTTTCTATTAGAGACCTTTGTAACCAAATAGTCAGTCATTGAAGTTTGAAGAACATCACTGAGAGGTACTTATAGAAAGAAACAATCTAGTGACGCAAGCCCTTCTGTGGGCATCCTTCTGTGCACAGTGGTAGGACCTATTCAGGAAACTTTTCACTTCCCAAATGGTCCAGAACATTTTCTGTCTCACATTCTTATCTGTCAGTGTCTTTATTAAAACAGACTCTGCAGGTCGAATGGAAGCAGGAATTGCACCATATCTATTGTAATGAGATTTATGGAAAGTAATGTAAGATGGTAACCACCAGTCACCGGAGGTAGCAGCTTTCTCTTAGGGAGAATAATGGACATTCTGGGGTCATCTACTATTAGAACCCACTTACCCAAAGCAGCAAAACTACTATTGATATGATTTTAGTTAAGAGCTAGTATTTTCACGGCATGTTTTAATATATATATTAAATAATGTTTAATATATATATTAGTTTCTAGTATTAGTATCCAGCAGACTGAGTTCAAAATGAACTTGGATTAGGAATAATTAAAAAGTAGGAAACTTTAAATACTTTTTAAATAAACAACAATGAATGAATATTGAATGATTCAGGTAAAAACTTTTTTTAAAAAATTCTCAAACGTGCATGGAGGAGGTAGCATGTCCTAGGAAGTGTGTTGGCCATGAACTTGAATAATGTGCTTTAATATAGTCATACAGATCCCAGAAAAAATGGGCTCCAAATGAGTAAAATGAATTATGAAGTCATAAAATCCACACACCTTTCTATAAATGTTCAATATTCTTCTAGTTATAATAGCTGCAAAACCTCTATAGAACGACTTTGGGGAAACGCCCAGTGAATATGCATCACTGAAACTTCCCACGTCCTACCTCCTAGGACTTCCTTATTAATAGTTCCAAGCTTTGAGAGACACTTGAAACTTGAAACATTATTTTCCTCATGGATTACTTTGTACATTGGCATAAAAACTCATTTTCTAGAAGATGGAATGATAGTCTTACCCGTTTCACAGCTGGGCCCGGTGAAGCCTTGCGGGCAGGCACACACATTAGCGGCGATACAAGCTCCTCCGTTCCTACAGCCGTCTTTGCAAAATGCTAGAAATAATTCAGATACATGACTTTCATACTTCAAAATTGAGTAGTTCAAGATACTTCAAGCCTAGCTTTTCTTCATTCCCTTGGAGATGTGGACATCAAATTATATATGGTATTATAACTTCAAATTCATATAATATCTTCCATGCAGGCAAGAAACTTCAACCCAATTTGTAAAACAGTACTCTTTTCAATGGTAAAGAAATATTTCACCTGTGAAACGACACACTAAACTTTCTTTTAACAAAAAGCAGTAATCTTACACAACAGGAAGCACATTAGAATTAGAGTTGCATCTCATTGTCAACCTGAAGAAAAAAAAAAGGCAGCTATCCTAGAGTTTTCTTAAGGAGAAAACCACCATCTAGAGAATGATAACGAAATAGGAAATGCCTGACTCCTATGAAACTCTGGCCAAAGTGCCAGAGTATTGGAGAAATGCCCCAGCTTTCACAAAATTTCTAAATCCAAGTGATGAACTGGCCAATGGTTAAGAATTTGCTGTAGTGGTCTTCAGGAAGAGCCTTAGTGTCCTCTACTGAGGACAGGTCAGGATCCAGGATCAGGGGCAAAGGCACTGCAAATCTTGCTGTGTTAGAGTAGGTTTGTGAGTGAGGGGAATTTGTCTGTGACTAGGAAAGGGAGCCAAAATCTGAGCTACTGCAAGTGAGACCTTTTGAGATGTGCCGCCTGATTCAAAGAAGGTGAGAAAAACAAGATGGGTGAGACTGAGTACCCTTAGATGCTTCCGTTTCCACCTCAGCTTATTCTTTGGCTCTGTGAATCTCAGGGGCCATTCCCTGGTCTGTAATGGATGAGTTAGACCAGCTTTTTCCAGGCATTGGGATAAAAGCTTTCTCGCAACTTTTCTGGCATGTGCTTCCTCTCATTAGTTAGGATGTACTTTCTTTGAGTGGTAAAATGTAGCAATCCAAGATTCTGCTGCTGAGTTAAAGGAAGGGACACAAAGAGGCCATTTAGCTTCTTTGGTCATAAGTCCTAGTCTGTCTTCATCCAAGGCAAAAAGAATACCTAGTCACCAAGGATTCGCAAAGAGATTAAGAATGTAAACCTCATAAATAATAAAGTGTACATCTCCTACACCACATGTGTATCTTCTTTGGAGTAATGTTTAAGGACAGAGCACAGGACTCAATGATTCAGATCCTATGTCTACATTACTTATCTCTCAGCGTTTGACATTCCCAGTAGGGATACACACATGAACTGGAGAATCTGTATTCAGGCAGCCTGTTGACTTAACTTCTGGTAAAACTGTATGGATCCATGAAAGTTCTCCTTCCTTCAAAGATAAGAATTACCTAGCTGGATCTGCTCATGATTACAAGAGTTCTTTATGCTATAAACATTTGTCACATTAATTAGGAGTCAGAGTGAAATAGAAATAAGAGTGAGAAGTTGGTCTCCCAGATGAAATATTAACTTCTCCCCACCAAGCTCTCAGAATATCTGGGTGCTCTGAGGAAGTCCTAGGCATTCAGTTACACTATGCAATGGACGTTAAACTTCTGGCTTTTCTCAGGATTTGTCTAGTATCTCTGAGAAAATCTTTGTGGGATTTAGACCTCAAAGTGAGTAGGCCTTGTTCACATTGCTCTAAATGAAACATTCCCATAGACTTTTATAAACCAGAGTAATCCTCTGGCCCATCGATATCTGCATCCAATGTATTCTTATAAACCAGGTCTTAAGATTCATGCTCATGGGACATGGTATTAACAATCATCCCTTGTTATTTCCTACCTCCCATGTACACAGTGTCATAGAAAATTGATTTTAGCAAACTCCAGGACAATGGGCACGTGTGTTTGAGAAATGGGAAGTTTTGAAGCTTAAAATGTTTAAATTATACAAATCATAAATAAATCTACATGACATATACAGAGTATGGACTTTAGCCTATGGGAGTTAGCAGTTTCCAAAATAGAACCTCTATTGTGAAGGAGGAGGTAAGCTCATCTGATAAAAGAAAAGAGGGCACTGGTGAAAGAATATATCAGGGGACAGTGGTGAAGTACTGTGGGAACATCCACTGATGGAAATGAAAATCTGAGCTCAGCAGGACTTTTAAAAGAATTATTGACTGGCATTGACAAACCAGCTAAAATGGGAAACTATAACATGTGGAGACCCAATATTCCCAGTTAACTTACTACTCAACAGTTCAAAAGAGAGTAGAGGGGTACCTGGGTGGCTCAGTAGGTTGAGCATTGAGCTCATGGTTTCCACTCAGATCTGACCTCACAATCTGTGGGATCGAGCCCCATGTTGGGATCTGCACTGCCAAGGAAGAGCCTGCTTAGGATTCTCTCCCCTTCTCTCTCTGCTCCCCCTCCCACTCACACACTCTGTCTCTTTTTCTCCCAAAATAAAGAAATAAACTTTAAAAAAAAAGAGTAGAGAAGAAAAACTGTCAGATTGATCCCAAATAGAGGTATTTCCAAGTGGATTTTGCTAAAAGAACAAATAGGTTGACTGTATTGGCGAAAAAAAAAAATAGCTGTCATGTTTGGATTCAAAAACAAGTATTTAAACATGGGAGGAGACTGCTAAACTGAAAGAAAAGGGTCAGAGAAACAGAAGATGAAAGGTCATGGAAGGAACAGAGTGGGCCAACTGGAAGCAGAAGGACTTGGGGTAAGACAATAAGAAGCTGAAGTCTGAGATTTCAAAGATGGAACAGTTCTGTCCAAAAGTGCTCGGGTGTGATTATTATGGGTGTGGTCTGCTAGACAGGAACAGAGATGGAAACCACTGAAATGGAGGTCAAGGAACATGAAGTCGACACTGTTTGAACAGTTTGGCTGCTTAAACACTGACCTAACCCAGGGGGAAGAGTATCAGCCATGTTGCAAAGTTCCCAGTGGCTGTGGGAAGTACCCAGAAGGCAGATAACAGTGATGAGAAGGGGTGGAGGGAGGTGAAGATGGACCGCCTTATCCCTAATGTGAGAGAGGCTGACATTTAAACCTTTTACCTTTGCATGTGGTTCCATTCCCCGTATAGCCTGGCTTGCAAACACAGTTGTGTCCTCCAACGGTATTGAAGCATAAAGCATTTTCATCACAGTTGTGCTGATTTGTGATACACTCATCATGTTCTGAAATGAGGAATACAATTTTGTTACTCAAAGATAGATTTTTCAATGAGACTGTATTTTAAACTACCTGCATCTTGGTTACTGCATGGTATTTCTTTCAAACACAGACAGACCTATACAAAGCCTATGTTAAAGAAGAGCTCATATTTTGAAGTATTGCATACTCCTCTTGAAATACATACCTTGCATGCAAAAGGATTTGGACAAAAGACCCACCAAGGAGGAGGAAGGAATGGCGGAAGGGGAGAGGAAAGGGTGGATAATTCTCAGAAGTGTATCCCAGAGCCTCTGTATGCAGTCTCTGTGGTTAATATCTGGGGAGTTATTGTCCTGACATAAATATGCTACCTAATTCTTCTCTGTAACATGAAAAAGGTAATAGGATTGGATGTGAAATATATTGCTTCGTGAATCCTGGCCTGTAGGAAAATGGAGTTAAAGCTCTGGGAATTAGTTA
The DNA here is from genome assembly GCF_018350175.1 of Felis catus. Lineage (NCBI taxonomy): Eukaryota > Metazoa > Chordata > Mammalia > Carnivora > Felidae > Felis > Felis catus. The sequence continues at coordinate 71,909,822 of NC_058374.1, forward strand.
GGATGCAGTTAACCCCCACACCCACATGGCCAGGCATAAAGATACACATGCAAACTACTGGGGAATATCTGACCTCCTTAGGAATCTCTCTCCTCAAAGAAAGTATCAGAGTTCTGCTAAATAAGACAACTCGCCTTTATAATATGTGCAAATACATACTTTAAAAGATGCAATCAATATGATACTTCCTTTAACTGTGTACAACTTGACACTTTAGAAAACACTGAATCATCTGCTTCTCCCAGCACCCCTATGAGAGAGGCATAACCAATATCATTATTACCATTTTCAAAATGAGTCCATAGTGGCTCAGAGTGCTTATGTCGCCTGCCCAAGTTCACAGGAGTATTAGGTAACATCAGAATTCTAGCAGAGTGTTCAACAAAAATGTAAACGTAAGGAATAAATACAGTGAAAATGAGAAAGAAATCAGATCTAACATCAAAATCAAAATGAGTAGGAAATGAAATATGTGAGGAAACGCTTATGAACTAGTTCAGCAAAATGCCTACAGTGGCACTACTTATTACTTGGTCTCTCACAAAATTATTACTTAGGCCTAAAATTAAATATATATTTTAATATGCTCATATTAATGGAGCTATTAATTCACTATGATATATATCATCAAAGCAAAAAGAAATATTTGCTTTTTATTTTAGAACTCTTCGTATTCTGGACAATACATGTATTATTGCAGACAATATATTATAATAGTAATGTATCTGTAAATGTGCTTTGGGCATATTCATTTGAGATTAGACTAAAATCACTGATTTCAACTACTAAAATAGAATGCTCTGTTTTTTTTAAATAAAGATTAACATTATGCCCTGTGTCATATATAAGTATAAAGTTATAATATTTTGAACTCTAGCCTGGTAATAAAATTCTTAGACATTATTCCCAATAATCTTTCAGAAGAAAGAGAGCTCTCAATCACTAAGGTTTTAGAATTGCATGAATAGATACCTTATCCTCCAAATCCCTGGTTGAATTTCTCCAAATTGTACAGAGTTCCACTGTTATTATCTAGTATCAGAAACTTTCATAGTTATTATAAATTCAAGCACATTGATGATAACCTAGAAAATAGCCAGATTACAGCTGGGTCTCCTGCTTGGGGCTGTCCTTGGGCCACTATAAAATTTCAGAGGGACTGGAATGGGCAGTCCACCTACCTCTGGGGTCAGCTGCCCGAAGCAAAATAAATCTACACTCTGAAGTTTGCACCTGCTGCCCATTTTCTTCCCAGTGCTATTCAAAGTGCTGCAGTTAATCTATAAATCTCTATACGGACAGCCGTAGGCTCTTTAGAGACAGCTGCTGATTGATTTGATGCTGTTTTCATCTCTGCTTTGGTTGTTTTCTTAATTAGACGGAACTCACTGGGTAGAGGAAGGGCCTAACAAGATGCAGTTTAGCACCCAGTATGATGATTCCCATACACTTTAATTAATTACACAAGCCTGGATCTGGTTACCCTGTTGTCATTTACTCTCGAGACTGCTGAAATGAGTAAATGTGCTCCTAAGCAATTCAAGGGTAAAGACAGTTTTCACGTTTTTAAATACACACCTTTACACATATTCTTCCCTGTGCCTGAAGTGTCTGCCCCATGGATTCTCCTGGCAAACTCTTATCGCTTCTAAAGATCATACTAAAATGTTGTTTTATGCAAAAATACCCTTCTCTCCCCCTCCTGCAGAGTCAGGGCCTGCTGGCAGTTTTCCTTAGCACCATATACAAGGCTCTGTTACTATATTTTATCATAAATATCTACTTCTCCTTGATTCTCCATCTTCATGCCCCACCAGGAACAGTTAATTTTTGGACAACAATTCTGTATTTTTATTTGTATTTCATTTCAGCATTCAAAGAATGTTTCTAAAATAAGTAATTAAAAGAATAAATGATCAGAGGGGGCTGGGTGGCTCAGTCAATTAAGCATCTGACTCTTGATTTTGGTTCAGGCCATGACCTCACAGTTTGTGGGTTTGTCCCCACGTGAGGCTCTGCACTGAGAGCACAGAGCCTGCTTGGGATTCTCTCTCTCTCTCTCTCTCTCTCTCTCTCTCTCTCTCTCTCTCTCTCTCTCTCTGTCTTCTTCTCTCTCTCTTTCTCTCTGCCCCCTCTCTGCTCTCTCTCTCAAAATAAATAAACTTAAAAAACTAAAAAGAATAAATGACCAAAGGAAGAAAGCTAGGAAATACTTCCTCTGCCATTATAATTCAAGCCAATCCCAATTTGTTCAGTTGTAGACTAGATGCCAAATAGAAGCTATTGAAAAATATAAACTTTATTTTTTATTTATTTATTTTTTTACTAATTTTACTACAATGGTGTTTTATTTTATCAGGGATATTTCAAATATTAAGGTAGCAAGACATATTTTGAAAACAAAATGTTAATTCCTTTACACTATCACTTTAAAATTCTTTACACCACTTAAACTTGGTTATACTTATAACCATCAACTAAAAGTAAACTGTGACTTCAGGAAAAGCCTTTAAAAATGCCTACGTCTCACAGAAGAATTAAGTTTAATTTGATAGCCCTCCACAAAACAGAATGTGAATGAAGCAAGGAGCAAATATTCTATAAGGTCATCTCGATAAATAGTTAATTATTGCTGCTGTATATCCAGTTTTGGTCAAATGTCAACTTCTTACCCCTTCCCTGACTCACATATCCCTAAGGACTCCACCAGCAACCTCTCCATTTTTCATGCTCCCTCTAACATTTGTAACATACAATAAGTTAAATTAAATAAAATCAGGAGGGAAATATTAAGAAAAAATTTAAATCAATATTATGTCACAATGTTTGAGAAGAGGCATGGCAGGATGTAGTAGTAAATGAATTCCAATTTTTCTCTCATGTATATTGAAAAGCAGACATTTCAGATCTGATGTTCACAATATCCAGTTCCTAGGAATTAATGCTATTTGCACATCTTCAGTTAAACCTTTCACTGTTCGTGTGACATGACAGTATGACGGTCCAGGTAAAAGCTAGGATTGAAACCAAATACACTTCTCTCTAACTCTTCTTCATTAAAAATACTAGCATATGGTTATTTTAATCAAAATTTATCACATTTTCTATCTATACATTTAAAATTTAAATTAAATGGAAAAAAATAAACATGTAGAAAGGAAACACTACAACTCAAACAGTACTAAACAAAAGTAATGTGGTTGTCAATTATTACAGTACATTAAATATAGAATCAATGACTGTACAATAATAGTGGGGAAAAATTTGTCCTATGTGCCATAATTGCCATGCATGTTTATGTACTATATAAAACTGATTTCATACCAGTGACAAGGGTCAATATATTAAAATTCCTCTATATAAAAAGTGATAATATGTACACTTAGATTTATCTAGATGCAAATGTCACACAGAAATAATATTTTAGTCTCACTGATCAACCCCTAACCTGAGTAGCTTAATGTCTCTAAAATCATTTTAAGACTCCACACCCAACAGGTCATCTGGTCATAGTCGGACTTAAATTGGGCTGGAAATTTGGTATTCATATTGAGCTGTTTCTAGAATGAATGAACTATCTAGGGACAAAATGGCCATGTTAAAATTCACATAGCTTTTCTTACAATGATATCAACACAGACATACAATACACATAGCACATGTTCTTTTCAAGGATTTCACTATGATACAAAATGCAAATACTACAGAAAAACAGGAGTGAAAAGTAATTTAAATATATCTACAATTTGATTTAATACAATTTTTATTCAAGGTCTGGTGTATATTAAGACTTTTGCAGGATTAAAAATGTGATTATAAATGGTAGCTCCCTCAAAAGCTTATAGTTTAGTTGGGGAGATAACACAAAACCACAAGTGCCACATGAGGGCATTGTTAGAAATACTGAAGTAAAGAAGAAATCTGTTTACAGAGGGCTGCAGAGAACAAAGAGGGAAGAAGTCATTTCTAGTTGGGTCAGATAGGATTTCAAGAATGACTTCATGGAGAATGGAGCATTTGACATGGATATTTTTATGTATGTAGGGAAGGTGCAGATTCCAAATTGAAATAGTATTCATGTATTTTGCTCCTTTTGTTTTGGAATCTTGAGCCTCTTACAAATTTGTTTTTTTTTTTTTTTTTTTAATTTTTTTTTTTTCAACGTTTATTTATTTTTGGGACAGAGAGAGACAGAGCATGAATGGGTGAGGGGCAGAGAGAGAGGGAGACACAGAATCAGAAACAGGCTCCAGGCTCTGAGCCATCAGCCCAGAGCCCGACGCGGGGCTCGAACTCCCGGACCGCGAGATCGTGACCTGGCTGAAGTCGGACGCTTAACCGACTGCGCCACCCAGGCGCCCCAAGCCTCTTACAAATTTGAATCAACCTGAATGATATGTAATAATCGTAGCTACAATTTAGTGCTTACGACATACCACACACTTTGTAATATACACTATCTCATTTAATAGGAGATATCTCATTTAATATCTTCATATTAATTAGGAAACATCATCACTATTTAAAAAAAGAAAATTAAACTAGGCTTGAAGAGGTTAAGTGGCTTTTCTGAGATCACACAGCTAGTAAGTGGTCGAGTTGTGAATCACAACATCTGACTCCTAAATCTAGGTTATTGACTGTCATGTGGTAGGGCTGCCTGAACATATTTAATGTGTGTGTGTTGCCTAATGTGTTTTTTAATCACATTATGTGATTCTTTGCACAATGTGTTCTTTGCAATTGTCTAGAGGTTTGGTTTTTTTAAAATTTATTAAATTGTTTTAATGTTCATTTTTAAGAGAGAGAGACAGACAGATTGCGAGCAGGGGAGGTGCAGAGAGAGAGGGAGACACAGAACCCGAAGCAGACTCCAGGCTCTAAGCTGTCAGCACATAGCCTGACTTGGGTCTTGAACCCATGAACTGTGAGATCATGACCTGAGCTGAAGCCAGACACTTAACTGCCTGAGCCACCTCAGCGCCCCCAGAGGTTTTGGGTTTTAATGTTTATACCATTTAATGTCTCCTTGTCATATGTGGAGTCCTCCATTGCTTTACAAGTAGGAAGTTATCTCTTTTTTTGTATTATCTAGTATTTTTAACACTTTAGGGCTAAGCACTGAGGTACTTTCTGTTCATACTAAAATCTACATTTTCTCAAGATTGAGAGAAGCTTTTAAAAGAAAAGGAAGATACCAATATGGCTAAGTGCAAATGTCTGTAAAACAAAGTGACCAGCTCACAGAACTTAGACTCAAGCACTCATTCCTCCAACTCAAAAATCTCTGGAAGCTCATCATTAACGCAGTTTGGCAAACAGACATCTCCAGTATCCAGGAGTCCTCTCCTCTGACACCTGGTCGGGCCCCTGTAACAAAGCCCACCACTTCTAGATAATTCTGCTTTACACCCCCCAACAATATACTAGATCCTCTGACTGACACCTTTATACTGTAGATTCTGCTCTTCTGGTACCAAATTATAATATACCTTCACGGCAGGCCCACTATTCTCACAGAGCCTTTCTTTTCCTCTGATGGATTTTTTTCAGTTACAAGAATTATATTGTTAGGCTGGATCTTCTACTCTCCTGTCCAAATACAGAAATGTTGAGAAAACAGCAGCTATCATAACATGTAGGTGTGCCACAAAGAAAGCTTCTTCACTCTCTCTGACCCAAGTGTTTCCTGGAATATAAATTTACAAGGAGTAAATTCTCTCCTAGACCGTGGCAGGATAAGGCTCTAAACATAGTGACAACCTACCTCGGGTCTTAACTATTATCTGCTTATTAGAAACCTGAGAAGAAGCTCGCTCAGGCTTAAGCCTAAATAAACCTTGGAGCAAGGAAGTCCACAGCCTGTAAATTACTCTTGAGAAGCTGTTAAATAAAACCATCAAACTATTTGTTTAGAAGGATGACTTATCTCAAACATATAGAGTTGCTTAGTCATTTTCCTCTTATATTTCAGTAGACCAGATTGCTTGCCTTAGGACATCCATGAGCTTGCTAAAACTCATCCACGAACTTCACTCCTAAGTGTTCCTACCAAAGTAAGTTTGTAGTTACCTACACTGGCTAGTGAAGAGGAAGAGAACAAGATAGTCCGTGGGTCTATAATACTGAGACCTCTTGTTTTACTCTAAAAAGAATAGCAATACAGTGAGTCCTCAGATAAAATATGCCATATCTATTGAGCAAACTAAACAACTCTTTGGACTTGCCCCAGCTCCTTACAACATTCACACAATAATCATTCTATGGCAGATCTTGTCAAAATGAACACAAACTGAATCTAAAGAATGTTTTGTATTACAATTCAACAATTGGCAGAGGGCTTGGGGGTCTATTAAAAAGAACTAGAATTGCCTCCTTCCCTCTTCTTCCTCCTTCCTCCCCCACCCCCAATATTTAATGGTCTGGTATATGAAGAAGTTGTGTTTGCTGCCACCAACAATATATATGCCTACAATCAAAACATGCATGCCCTCGTGACTATTCAATCTCAGGGACATTGTTACAATTCATTGAATGGTTTAAAATGTCCTCCATCAACTGTTCTGTACTAGGACTGTAACTCAGTGTAAAGGACAATGAAGAAAAAAATGGGAAAATTATGTACTATTTTAAAGAGCAATAGCAGGGAGGCAGTGTTATACGGAAGTTTTCTAGACAGGCTTCACTTTTGATGCCATTTTAACCTAGTTCTCACTGGCCTTGAGAAAGTAAGCAGATCTTCCTAAGTTTAAAATGAGGAGATTGAGACCTATATTAGAACTATTGTGAAGAGTAAATCTGCATGATAAGTATAAAGACCCTGGCAAATAAGAGTCACTTGATAAATATTAGTTACTTTCTCATCGTATTATCTACTTCAGTGGCAAATTTTATTTTACCTCTATTAGCCATACAATGTCCTTTCTTTTCTGTTTCAGTTCTGTGGAGAAAATGTAAATGTCTCACAGAGCTTTCTCTTTTCATAATCTTTTCTGAAATCAAATGAATTTCAGACATTTCTCTGATTTCCAAAATGCACTACCTTCAATGGTTATGTCAGGAAAAAAGACGCCTGCTATCATACTTACCAAAAGCTGTTCTTTTTGTTTCTTATGATTACCTTCCTTATTTACTTTATATTAGAGAAAAAAATCTATCACAGTGTCATTTTAATGGAAATCTAATTTTAACACTGTTAAAGGGACTACAAGAAACTATACTTTAACCCTATTCAGTGGCCACATTAGCAGCAAACCAACTAAAACTCATTTTTAACACCCAAGTATTTTTTATTCACTACTCAAGTTTCCTGTTCACTGACCACACCAATTCAATACTGACTTCTTGTTATTCCTCAGTTTGTTTGGCATCTAGGAATTTGTTCAGACTTCTTTTCTCTGACATGCTTGGTTTATTTTCTTCTAGTCCTTTCACTGGTACATTCAGCCTCTCTTCCTAATACTTATTTGATCAAGAATCTGAACAACTAACGCCCATGCAAATTTCCTCTGTATCTTTACAATAATTTTGGAAGGTAATCCAAATTGATTTTACAGCAAAAAAACCTGCTTTGCTTTTTTTCTGGTGTTTCATGAGATTATATTTGTCCAAACACATTGTCAGGCAACAAAATTCTTGTAACTATCAACAAATGATTTGTATTTCTGAATATTTCTGAAGCTTCTCTATGTTATTCTAGCCTTTTGATTATTCTAGCCTCTAGAGGATGCAAAGATGCACGAACTGGGATTCATGAACTCAGTGAACTCAAGAGACTTTTGAACTATTAGAGGATTGATGATATGAATAGATAACTATGATATATTCTTGAACTTGTTTAGTGCTTTAAGAGAGAAAACAATAGTAATAGTAAAAATAATGCCATTAGCTAATTGCTAAGTGCTTACTAGATGCTATAAAGCACTGTACTAAGTGTTTTATGTTCATTATCCCCTTCAATCTTCACAGAAACATTTCCTGGAAGGCACTATTATTACTCCTGTTTTACAAATGGGAATATAGAGCTTTCTTAGAGAAAATACATACCTTGCCCAATATCATGTAACTTTGAAGTGACAAGGCCAGAATTTGCCTTCAGTGTTTTAAAAAGCTACAAGATATCAACAATGATCTCTTGAGACTTAAAGAAGGAGAGATGAGGATTAACTGAGGGGTCTAGGGAAGTATTGTGTAGGAAATAGGCCAAACAAGTGAGTCTTGAAAGATAGGAGCATTTTTAACAGGAAAAGGGTAAAGATGGAAAAGAGCATGTCCTGTGGGGAGAGAACACAGGTGCAAAAGGTCAAAAGCATGAGCTGTGGCAGGGTCTTGAAGTGGCTGAGCTGGCACAGGTGAGGAACAATAGGGAATAATGAGGAATCAGTATGGACAGGGTCAGGAACACCACATGATTTTTATCTGGTGGGCAATAAGTTGCCACTTATCTGGTGGGCAATAAATAGCCTCTTCCAAATAAGAGGCATGATAAAATGGGAGTTGAGTTTTAGGGAAATTAACAGCAATGTGTAAAGGAGGAGAGACCAACTTCCCCTAACAAATTGGGTGTTCTATGTTAGCAAGCCAGCATTGTTCTCTCTCATTTTAGTCCTTCTTTATTCTTTTCAGTTTTTTCCTTTTGAGTCAGAGTTAGGTTACTACTGGGAGTTGTGACAGGGGTCTGTGCAACACTGAGAGGTGAAGCAAAAGGATAAGGAGGAGGAGAGCGATAGGCAAGAAGCAAATAGAAAATGAGTGCTTATCACCTGGCAAGCACTGTGCTGAGCAATGTATGTGCAGCATGAGGAAGTACTACAGGAGGGAGGAAGAATGGTTGGGAAGTAAGTGCCACATCATAAGGTCCAAAACCCTCGTCATTCATTTTCTGTATCCCAATCCATATGCTTCTCTGGAATGAAACTATGTTAAAGAGAGGGAATGAAGAAGAATGGACAAAATGATGGTGGAAGGGGAGTCAATTTATGCATACAACTGATGAGCCCCACAGTGAATCAATTTTTGAACCAGGAGGAAGAGAGGCATTGAAAATAAGTCAGGTTTCTTTTTTTTTTTAATGTTTATTTTTGAGACAGAGAGAGACATAGCATGAATGGGGGAGGGGCAGAGAGAGAGGGAGACACAGAATCGGAAGCAGGCTCCAGGCTCTGAGCTGTCAGCACAGAGCCTGCCATGGGGCTCGAACTCACGGACCGTGAGATCATGACCTGAGCTGAAGTTGACGCTTAACCGACTGAGCCACCCAGGCGCCCCAAAATAAATCAGGTTTCAAACCTGGGCAACTGGGAGTGAGATGGTGGTGAGATGAATAGAAGAGGGTTTCTTACTTTTAGGAATTTTGTTATTCTCGTTCTTATTTTGGTCTGGTCTGGTCTGGTCTGGTTTAGTTTTTATGGCAAAGAAGAAAAATAGAATTAAGAAGTCAAACTATAAAAGCAAAGATCATATTAGGAAAGTGAACTTCCTCTACTGATGGTGACAATACACTGAGTAAATACTCACTAGTCAACATCTGTGTCAGATAACCACCTAGATAGCAAACCTTAGATCTAATTCATCAATTACCCCCAACATCCAACACAATGACTGGCACAAACTAGTCTCCAATGAATATTTGTTAAATAGTGAGTCAATAACTATAAAGTATATCTCAATTAAACATGCAAACTATTTAGAGATTTGCTAATGCAAAATATTCAAGATATTCTGTGGTGACAGTGTGCACATCTCCTGCTTTCTCTTCCATTCCACTCAGCAGCTATGCTGCTCTTTCTTCGAACGCCTGCCCCATACTCTCTCTCTCACTTATGGCACATAACCCCATCAATAACTTCACAAAAGACTATCCAGGTCATCAGGGAAGAATACTCTCATATTTCCCACCCACAGGTGAATCTGTACCTAAATCTATCCTTAAGGCTTTCTTCCTCCCAAATCAGGAATGTGGGGGGTCACCAGAGACTTCCCGTCCCCCAACTACCACATCTGGGGACCAATTCATCTGGATTCTACTTCCTTGACTGTTCTCATTTCCACAGCCCCCACCCCTGTCTTCATTCTGCTACTCTTAAGTTGTTAAAATTTGGGCATGAAATATTTCCTTTGGAATATTGTAATAGCTTCATGATGACAACACTGTCCCCAGTTTGGTACGTCTCTAAACCATTGTTATAATGACTTTTCAAATAAAATCTGATCTTCTCTATCTCTCTCTTCCCCATTCTCTCTTCTTCTCTCTTAATCTTTTTTGTTCTTACTAGCCATCAAAGCACCACCTACTCATCAAGATTTCATTATGACACTTTGCTCTCACCAAAGTGCACCATTTAAAACTCTCCCATTGCATCATTTTTACATAATATCATTTACTGACACTCTTCTAAAGGCCCACCATCATACCAGCCAATCCCTGTATATTTCACATAGGTCTCTGCTTTTTGCCCAGAAAGCCCGTCCTCATTTTCTTTGCCTAACTTTCCTATTCACCTCCCATTCAGACCAAACAATGCCTCCTTCTTTAGAAAACCTTTCTTAAAACTTACATAAGCCCCATACTATTTGTGCTCAATTCCATCATAACATTTGGAAGCTAGAATATATTGTAGTTAAGACTATGGACTTTGGAGTCAGATGGTCTCTGATCAGATCCTGACTCTGCCTTTTACTACCTGTCAGATCTTGAGCAAATTATTTAACCTCTTGAAATTACAGTTTCCTCCTCTGTTAAATGGACTAATAATAATGGTACACAAGTAAAATCTCCAGAAGGATCCGGGACAATACTCAGTAATCAAATATTTCTGTAGTAAAAGTATGACTGTTCATATCAAATTGGATAAACAATGATGAGAAATAGCATCATATCAGATTAAAGTTTGCTTCCAAATGAATTTTGAAAATAAACATTCAACTTCTAGAGCTGTCTGGAGGTTTTGAAGTTCAGAACTATAGATAAGGGATTGTGGACTTATATGTTCTTCATAGAGTTGCAAGGATTAACTAAGGTAATGTATGGAAAGCACTTAGAGTAATGTTTCATGAGTTAGTATTAGACTAGCCCTTATCACGCTGCCAGGGATCATTAATTGTCTTATCCACCTCCCCATTAGTCAATATACTTCTTAAGACAGAGAATTTTTATTACAGATATTTCAATCCTTAGTCCTTGCCATAATACATGACACATTTTAGGCACTTGGTAAATGTAGATGAATGAATAATAGGCTTCAATCTATTATAAAAAAAAAAAAAATCAGTGCTTTCAGCTTCTCAGAGTATTTCACATCTGATATTTTACATTTCACATTGTATTCACCCAAAATCCATGTAACTTGTCTGGGATTTATAATTTACAGCAGTATTTATGCATCGCTTAAGAGACCATGAGACCTTCACCAAAGCAAAAGTTCAAGTTTGTTGCTCCTATGTTTTCATGTCAGTGCTGCCCCCTAATTTGGTAAGAGGCATGTGCTTCCATTTATTTAGATTTTTTGGAAAGAAAGGAAAAGTGTTCATTAAGCTAGTGGAAACTTCTGCCAGAAGAGAAATCATCCTCACCTAACACCATGTAATCTAGTCCTTCACTGAAAGCTCTAAGGCCTGCCCTGCTTTAATACCTACTAAAAACCCCAATAAGATTAACGAGTATATTTGACACACTATACCAGAAGAAGATTTTCAAAACAAAACAACATAAAATATAAAAAAGGAATTTTTAAAATATAAAATTATTGAAGAAAAACAACCTTAGTGTTTCAACCTGGATAGCCTTCCCACTGAAGTTTAAGATGAGCTTAGAAGAAATCCACACTTGGATCAAATGCTATATTCTGACCTTTTAACTTCTTACAGAAAATAAAATGATTCCTCAGATTTTAAAGGGTTGGGACTATGGGACAAAGGAGATCCATCAACCTTTTCACTCGGGGGCTTAATTTTAAAAATGAGCTTCATTTCAAAATCCGTCTCTCTTCGAGCATGCTATTTGAGTTTCTACCACAGCAAAATACAAGATACAAGACGATTTTCAGGTCCAAATGATTTATATATTATATATCTATATCTATATCTATATCTATATCTATATCTATATCTATATATATATCTAGTTTAAGTATCCTTAATAAAACATAATAAGATATGGATATTTTTGTGTACCTTTATGTCATGCTTCTATGTGTGCGGTGTAAAGTGATTTAACTAGCTTTGACATTTTTAAGCTAATATCTTTTAATATCCTTTCATATTTCTAATTGTAATAATGTTTACTGATATTACAGATATGTGTTAAGTTTTACCATGCTTATATAAGAGTTGTGATTGTTGTAAGATGAATAAGGCAGAATTCTTATCCTGAAGATATTTAAAGATGTTCCCTCATAAAAATAATACACATAATTGTATGTCTTTATGTGTATGCATGTAGGTGTATGTGTGTGAATGTATTATGTAAGAGTCTGTGTATATGCACATGTATGTATGCATATAATTTCTCTGCCCTGGATATATAAAAATGTTAGGGGGGCGCCTGGGTGGCGCAGTCGGTTAAGCGTCCGACTTCAGCCAGGTCACGATCTCGCGGTCCGTGAGTTCGAGCCCCGCGTCGGGCTCTGGGCTGATGGCTCAGAGCCTGGAGCCTGTTTCCGATTCTGTGTCTCCCTCTCTCTCTGCCCCTCCCCCGTTCGTGCTCTGTCTCTCTCTGTCTGAAAAATAAATAAACGTTGGAAAAAAAAAATTAAAAAAAAAAATGTTAGGTAGCAAGTTGGTATCTCATTTACACCTGTGTTTTGTTTAGTTCTTGAGAGGCAGGAACCAACTTAGGAGTATAGCAAAATCTTTTTTCTGTCATTTAGAAAGCCACCTTTTTTTAAGATCCAAAAAGGATTTTCTCCTCTGACAATATAGTTAGAGTGCCTCTTCTTTTTTACGGTCTATTCTTCTCAGAAAAGACTTTGAAATGGCTTTTATTCTAAACCTCATTCTGAATCACTCACTTTTACTTGATGAGTTCCCTTCAAATGTAGTAATTCTTTTCTCACTGTTTCTCACCAAGGGGCCTCTTGTCCCAGAAATCACCGCAAGTGTTCAGAGGAGTTTGAGAAAGACTTTCCTCTGTCAACCATGTGTCATCAGTCACCTTCCCTGAGTAGCATGCACCCCATCTGAACAAGCTGACAACGCTTCCCTTCTCTTTATGCCCATTATTTGTCCTTGAGCCTTTGGCCTCCAGGATCCCAATCAGATTGCTGCGTGGATGTGATTGGAAATTTGACCTCAAGACCAGAAGATGTACAGCTCCAGGAACAACAGCACAGCAAGTGGAGGTGAATCTGGAGCCTACCTGTCCTAACTTTCCCTTCTCCTTTGAGAACTTGTCTTATGACATCTCAGCTTCCTGCCCTTGCTTCCCAACTGCAAACTTTCTCTTCCTTCCTCTTCAATTTACTCATCCTGCTTTCTTTCATTCTTCACAGTATCAATTATAAGTTTTGAAAAATTTCAACTTGTAATCTTCTCCCTGACTGCAAGTGTATATTTTAATTACAATCCGCAATGTCCTGCTCTGGGGAAAACACTTGCTCTTTGTATTCACCGCTCTCATTCTTCCCTCCTCTAATTATACCCAGCGCCTCCCTCATCTCTGCCTTCTTTCCTCTCCTCTCTTCTCTGGGGGCCTGGATCTGGTACAAGTGGCACGGAAATATATTTAAAGGCTCCTGCTTTCAGTGTTATTTAAACATGTTCCACATATCTTCCCACAAATGATAAAATCCATTCACTCAGAAGGTCCCCTTTAAGATAAAGTGGGATAAAGGAGGAAGGCAGGAGGCAAAATGGAAATACTGGCAGTTACCAAGGAATAGCAGGCTCATATAGCATGCTGGGCCTCTGTGGCAGATCAACCCAGTGGAGTATCACTTACTTCCCTGTTGACTGGTTCTGCTTCTCTGTCTTCTAATATGGTGTCTGCATTCTCCATCCTCAACCCATTATACTCCGAGACAAGATGATAAACTCAATATGGACTGAATATTTGCATCTTCCCAAAGTTCATATGTTGAAGTTCAACCCCCAGTGTGGCAATTTTAGGAGGTGGAGCCTTTGGGAGATGATTAGCCACGAGGGTGGAAACTTCACAAATGGGATTAGTGTCCTTACAAAAGAGACCCCAGAGAGATCCCTCACCCTTTCCACCCACACAGAGAAGTCAGGCATCTATGAACCAGGAAGTCGGCTGTCAGCAAACAACAACCTTGCTGGCGCCTTCATCTTGGACTTCCCAACCTCCAGAACTATGAGAAAGGGATGTTTGTTGTTTAAGCCACCTAGTCTATGGTATTTTGTTATATCTGTAACAGACTAAGACACTAAATCAAAGTGATTATTTTGAAAGTGAGACATGACCCTTCTTAAAAGTCTGAGATCTAGGAAAAACAAAATGATGGGATCATGACTGGAAACCTTTGAGAAACAGAATTCTCTGGAAGGAAACATGTAAACCATTCAGATATACATACATACATACATACATACATACATACATACATACATACATACATTTCTGAATACCTGAATGTTAGGAAAAGTGCAATACTGATGTTAATTATATATTTATTTTGGGGAACAGGAAGATAGGAGGAGCAAAGAGCATTATTTGTCCTCTTTCTTTAAATTCCCATTGCCTTTACTACTACCTCATGGCTTTCATAACTCAGCATCTTTGCCTAACCTGGTTTCTTAGCTTGCTGTGCTTCCCTCTATCATAGCACTGAACAAACACCCTGGATTGCTATTGTCTATTTATTTACCACTCTTTGCTTCTAGCTCATGATCTCCTTAATGACAAGAAAGATGTGTTTTGTTTTTATATCCCAACTGACATAACAAGGAATAGTTAGAGTTAGTTCTGCCATAATGGGTACCAATCAATTTCCTAGTTGTCCCTGCCCATCTAGGTGAGGATAGAATGTACATTTGAAGTGAAAATGTAGCTTTGAAAGAAGGAGACCCCTAGCTCCCTAGTCAAACATATTATCACCATCATGCTTTCTGCGGGTACTTCTGCTATACCCTGAGTGTTTGGGAGCATGCCTGACTGGAAACTAATGCTCCTTCTTTGTTTGTTGATTGAATGTTTCCATGCATAAAAAAATATGAATCAGTTTGGCATGATATACCAACAGAAGAGAATATTCCATCTAGAATGTTATACGAAGCTCCAGGCCTGCATGCTGAATACTTGCAACAAAAGGCTTTCTTCAGGTCTAATTGGATTTATACTCCTGAACTCTCCTCTCTCTGTCCCTGTTCAACTATTCTAGAGAAAAAAAAAACCTAGAAAAGTGTTCATTTTTCTGTATTTAATGAAATCCAGCAACACATTTTCATATCTCAAAATCTTTCCTGAGTTGGGCTAAAAAACTCAAGCTTACCAGCACAAATGAAGTTAGCATTTTTCTCCTTCCTTAAGATTATTCCTGCCAATTCTATATCATCTAAGGTAAAATGGAACTCAAAGATAATTTTTAAAAAAGAAGAAATATATTAAAATAACTTCAGTTGTGATCATTCATCCTGTCTAACATCTCTACAAAATATTTTCCCGGTAAGTTTGAAATTGCATGATATTTTTAAGTGGCCATACAAACACCAATTTATTTAGTGTTAAAATGCAAATATACCCACCTCTAGCCTTCTTATTTCATACAGCAAGAATGATTCTTTCAAAACTTAAAGTGATCATGATATTCCTCTTGCTCTCAACCCTTCCCTGATTTCTCCTCACTTTTTAAATACAGTTTAAAGGCTTTGCTGTGGCTACAGTGTGTCCCAGTGAAGCCATCCTTTACCTCTCCCCACATCCCAGCCACACTGGCCTCTCTCTGGCCCTTGAACAGACAAAACACCTCACTGTCCCTCCTCTTGAGATGCTATTAACCCAACTGTTTTCATGGCTCACCAGCTAATTTATTTTAGGCCTCAGAGGGCGCCTCCTCAGAGAGGCTCTGTCTCACATCCCTTTCTTACAGGATTCCTTATTCACAGTGCTGTCTGTTATACTCTTTGAAATTGTCTGCTTATGTGTTGACAGTCTGTCTTCTTCATTAGACTATAAGTTTCATGAGGGCAGAGACCCTAATTTGTTTACTGGTGGAACTACACCTAAAAGAGAATTTATTCCCGGTAGAAACAAAAATTTAAAAGGGAAGTTGAACTTTAGAGGTTGCATCTTTCACAGATATTCTATTGACCACATGAAGAAACTGAGTCTCCAGAAGATTAAATGAGTTCTCCAAGGTCACAGTTAATAAGCAGCCGAACTGGATCTTAGTTGTAGTTACTTCTGGCCCAAAAGCCTTTGATTGTAAGAAACAAACATGAAAGAAAGGAATGTCCATGCTGACTTCCAACTTTTCAGAAATTTACACTTTTTATTTTCTAGAAAAGTCTATCAAATCCGTAATAGTTTTTAATCTCAGTTTATCTTTGTTTTTCTTCCATTCACCAAGAGTAAGTCCTAGTGTGGTTTTGCAAATCCCAGAACGTGAAAGCTAACAGGGTGTGACAGCTGGTATGTCCCATGCTCCTCACATTCAGTGGTCTGTAACAGGGTAAATGACACAATTACCTACTGTAATTACTGCTGCTGACAATACAGTTTCCCTGGTGGATGCTTTATGAAATTCAGAACTGCTTTTCTTGTCACTCCAATCCAAATCTCTGCCTACGTATTTTGGACAGTATTTTGCTAAACAAATGTATAAAAATTAAAGCCCAAATCTAAATGGACATTTATTACTTAGCATAATTCAAGTACTGTGTATGCATTCTGCTTTAATCTAATTTTTTGCACCAAAATGCAAATCTTTTTAACAAGGTTTTGCTTTAAATCAAGCATCGGTTCTCATTGGTTATAAACACACACAAAATGCTTCCTAGAAAAATAGATACACCAAAAAAGTCAGAACTGAATAAACAAAGCACTGGCCAAAATCCTGGTCTAGAGCAGACTGCTATACATCAAACTTGTTACTTATTTCATTTCAACTATAAAGACACTTGAGAATATATACAGACACAAACAATTATAATAGTTGACTGTTCTAAGTTTGGCTGCCAGTCAAAATCCTTCACAAATTACAGGTAGGCTGTCAAAATAAAAGATAAAAATGCAAAGGGACATAGTTGTCTGCATATATAACTTATTTTACTTTAATTTTTTTTTTAAGTCCAATGAGTTTTTTTAAAAGTCCAAACTCCCATTCTAAGGCTGAGATTAGCAGATTGAATACCTTAAGCATAGTATTAAAAAGCATCTCACTTAGAGGGAAAAAAAAGCATCCCATTTAGGAGAAAGTAGTACAAATTCTTTTTGCAAACACATTCAAGGAACACCCCCTTTTCTCCCCGTGGATAACACCAATATGTTAACGGAATTACATTAGTAACCAGATGATTTTGATTTTGCAAATTAGTGGTTCCTGCTTTAATGATGCAATATATTCCTGGAAACCACACCAGAAGGCCGATTATTATTAAATGGGACTAATCATGTTCTTATTGGGTTCACATGTTCTACCACAGTTTGGCATCATCAGCAGAAACAGAAAAATAAATGGGTGAGGAGGTCAAAAGCAAAGGACGTGTGCCTGATAATCAATGCTGAATATGCTCTGCAGTGAAAAGAGGGCTGATATGGAACTCAAGTACCCAGTGACTTGAAACAGTAATCTTTATTCCATAGTGACACAGAAGAATTGGGCACCTCTTAACTTTTAAATTTAATATTCTTTGTTCTTTGTGACAAAATCAGAGCAAACAAGTGCTATACGAGCCTCAAGATGGAAGTACTATATGGATATCAAGAACTGTAAGTCGAGATAAGGATACAAATCTCTGTATACAGAGCAATGTACTAAGAGGAGAAAATTTTACATTTTAAAATGTAACAACATGCAATGTTAGTTAATGATACCATCGATGTTGTAGAATCACTTCTGGAAGTGAAAGCAACGGTAAATCAGTAAATCCTATCTGAATTTTTTAGACTTTGCTGTTATCCAGTGGTTGCTAAAGAATCACAGCACACCCGCCCATATGGCAGACAGTGGTAAACCATTTAGCTTGCCATATGACACAATCAAGGTCAAAATGCAACCTCATACAAGCTGAGATTGAAGTGACTAAATCTGTTATTCCAATCTTCAATCCCATTGTACCCCCTATGTAACTCTCCCAACCGGAGAACTACCCCCAGTTATTGGTCAGCATTTTGTTTCAGGGTATTTGGAACTGCTAATTTCTCTATCTGCAATGTTCTTTTTCCTCCCTCATAAACCCAGTGACGCCTTATCTGATCACCTAATCTAAGTAGGTCCCCAGTGCTGGCATCCATAACACAGCTTCATGGGAAATAATTATTAGCACTTTAGAACATTGATCCACTCTTCTGTTTACTAGTCCTCTACCCCCCTAGATGGCAAAGTCCATCAGGAACTACGTGACTAGCATTGTGCCCAGCCCAGAGCAGGCTTTCAATTGATATGAGCTGGATCAAAGTAACCTTTAGACTAAAGGGCTTCCCCCACACCCTGCCTTTGATCATACTTCACAACTCAAAATTTGAAATTTTCTAGGTCCGGAGACTAGTAAATACAAAGTTGAGGGATAAGACTAACAGCTTCTCCTTTCAATGAAGAATAATTGCATAATATCAGGTTTTTATTTGAATGCAGTTACATTTCAAGAGACATGATATTTTATGAAGCATATCTAAATTTGGGTAAAATACAGTCCAATAATATAATTTCATTCTACTGTATTAATTTTATTTAAGAGTGAGAACTATTTCTATAAAAGTAGCCTAAATTATAACGTTCAAACTGAAGTATGAAAGGATATAATTTCAGTTACAGCATATTAACAGAGTCCACTGTAAAACAAATTACTGGATTAGCAAGATTTTATGTATCCTCAAAAAAATTACCTCAGAATAATAAGAAAAAAAAAGTCTATTGAAAATATATACCCTATTGATAGGATTACCAACAGAATTATCTAAAACCAGATCCGTTTTTAGAGAATTAAAACATGAAGACTCAGTTAAAGAAATACTATGTCTACGAGTAGGACACAGGGCTGTGTTGTTCCTGCAGTAAAGAATCAGAGGCAGGGGCATCACAAAGATGCCAGAGGCAAGTTGGTTTGGAAATGTACAGGATGTCACCTTTATAGTCACTTATATTAATACAAGGTCTTCATTGACAGACTCCACATTTCAGAGATGCATTGGGCGCATACAGTGAAATAATACATTAGTAACTCTCTGGCACTTCTGGGTTAAAAGGTTATTTTCCTCATTCATTTTTATGAATATTATGGTAATTGAATAAAAATGCAGACTGAAAATATTCATTAGCAAATCATTTTCCCCAGACATCACCAGCAACCACACAGGCTGGCTTGCATTATCTTACATTTGCCGACACCATCATACATTTTCAACTACACTGGAATTGTTATTTCCTAACCTAGACCTAGAAGTAGATGAAGGTTTTAGAATATCAGTTTCCTTTAGACATTTATTTTCTAATCTACCTTTGTTCTTCTGAAAAGATTCCCATAAATAGTACTGACTCAACAACAAAGAGTACTCTTTTAAAAAAAACAGCCTGGGCGCCTGGGTGGCTCAGATGTTTAAGCGTCCAACTCTTGATTATGGCTTAGGTCATGGTCTCACTGTTTGTGAGTTTGAGCCCCATGGCGCCTACCTGGGATTCTCTCTCTCCCCCTCTCTCTCTGACCCTCCGCCGCTCATGCTCTCTCTCTCCCTCTCAAAATAAATAAATAAACATTTTTTTTTAAAAAAGATTAAAAACAGACCTATTGGTTACATGTTATAATAAATAGTGAAGAACAAATATGTGGTCCTATGTTCCTAATAGCCACATTAATTATGTTGAGGTTGGTTCATTATCCAAACAGCAGCAATACTTATATGCATATTTTACATATTTAACATTCTACCACGTTGGGTATATACAATTTATACTGGTATAATCAACTAGACTTGATATAAATAGGAAAATGCCTCATCATTTGGCTGGCATTTTTATCCAAGCTTATGTTTAGCTACTATTTGTTGAATATTTACAATGTATGAAGTACTCTAGCATGTGATTTACTTTGTCCTTTGATTTAATTTTCACAACAGCCCTATGAAATAGGTATTGGTATTGTTATTCCCACTTTACAGATGAGGCAAATGAGGCATAAAGAAGTTAAATAAATTTATCTAAGGTCATCATCTTTGACTTGGCGGATCTGTTGAATTCCAAGTGTAAATTTTTAAACACTAAAATAAGTTAAGACCTAATCAATCTAATAATCTTCTTCATTTGAAATGTTATACCTTATGAAAAGTAAGGTGTATGCTACTCTTTACCTGTCCCAGCCATATGGCCACAGTGTGGCTTTGGTTACCACAAGGCACTATTCTAACCTCAAGTCTTATAGTTGGTGTCTCTTGTGGGTTTCATTCTGGAACCATCCTTTAAAGTCAGGGTCATATCCTGTTATAAGGGTCCCACTTTAAAGATGTTTTTTTAATAAATTTCATATATTAAAAAAAAAAGATGTTGCTTAACTAATACACATTAACAGTACAGTCATAAAGAAGAGATTCATTAGGAATAATAAGTGAGAAAAGAGTTACCTAAAAACAACAACAAAAAAAAGGATACTCCAAGAGATTTAGTAGTCTTATGAATATTTTTTGAGTACTGTTATATGGAACCAAGATTAGACATGTCCTGTGTTCCAAGGGGCAAAATAAGATTGGCCTAGTCAATGATCCAGGAACACAGTATTAGTATTAGCCTCCTTGCCTAAAATCCCCTTGCTTCACTCAATTCACCCAAATTATACCTTTTCTGAAAGACCTAACTCACATTACATCACTTTAGCAAAAATGTTTCTGATTGAGAAAATCCCCATTGAATTTGTTGTCCTCAGAACTCCTAGGAAATATTTTGCCTTCTTATTTGTTATGAGAACTTCCAAGTAAACTACCTCTTTGAGAATAGGACCTGTGTCTTTTGAAGATGAAAACAGGTATCTATAAATGTTACTTTAAGTAAATTAAAGTAAATTTCCCCACATTATGGGAAAACACACGTAAATATCCCATGGGTTAAGAAAGAATCCCAATGAGGGGCGCCTGGGTGGCGCAGTCAGTTAAGCGTCCAACTTCAGCCAGGTCACGATCTCGAGGTCCGTGAGTTCGAGCCCCGCGTCGGGCTCTGGGCTGATGGCTCAGAGCCTGGAGCCTGTTTCCGATTCTGTGTCTCCCTCTCTCTCTGCCCCTCCCCCATTCATACTCTGTCTCTCTCTGTCCCAAATAAATAAATAAACGTTGAAAAAAAATTTAAAAAAAAAAAGAAAGAATCCCAATGGAAATTATGAAATATTTAGAAGTAATGATAGGGAGAATACTGCATATTAAAATTTGTGGGATATAGCTTAAGTAAAGATTAGATGGAAATTTATAGATTTAAATGCATTCATTGAAAAATATGGCTTTCAAAACAAGCAGAAATGGGCACCAGTATTTATTAGTAGTGTGATTGTAGGCAAGCTACTGAATATTCCAGTGCCTCAAGCTCATGACTTACTCAATGGGGCTCATAATACCAAATGCATTCTATTGTTTTGAAGATTAAATAACATAGATAAAACATCTAGACCTATGCTTGACACACTGGAGGAATTATTTTTTAATATTATCATCACTTCCGCTTAACAAGCCAAAAAAACCAAAGTGATAAAGAGAACCAACATTTAATCAATGGCATCAATACATTTAAAGGGAGAAGAAAGTGGTAGCACCAGTTTGTATTACCACCCACAGTGCAAGAGGGTTCCCCTTTCTCCACATCTTCACCAACACCTATTGTTTCAAAACAAATGAGCAAAGGGAAAAAGAGAGAGACAGAGGGAGTGACAGAGAGAGACAGCGAGAGACAGAGAGAGAGAGAGGCAAACCAAGAAACAGATTCTGTTTCTAGAGAACAAACTGATGGTTCCCAGAGGGGAGTTGTGTGGGGGATGGGTGAAATAGGTGATGGGGATTAAGGAGTGTGCTTGTTGTGACGAGCACCAGGTGTTGTATGGAAGTGTGGAATGAGTATATTGTATACCTGAAACTAACATTACACTGTATATTAACTAACTGGAATTTCAAATAAAAACTTTTTAATTTTTTTTTTCAACGTTTTTTATTTATTTTTGGGACAGAGAGAGACAGAGCATGAACGGGGGAGGGGCAGAGAGAGAAGGAGACACAGAATCGGAAACAGGCTCCAGGCTCCGAGCCATCAGCCCAGAGCCCGACGCGGGGCTCGAACTCACGGACCGCGAGATCGTGACCTGGCTGAAGTCGGACGCTTAACTGACTGCGCCACCCAGGCGCCCCAATAAAAACTTTTTAATAAGTGTTAATAAACATGTAAGTAGAAGCCTATGGAAAAAAATTAAAGGGAGAACAAAGAATGTCTGCAGTAAGCCTGGAAAAGAGAAACTAAAGGAAGTGGAATTTGTGATCTTCCTCCTTCATTATCTGGGGAAAGAACACATTGATCAAATACACCAGTATCCCAGTCTCCTTAGAATCATCTCATTAATTCTTTTCACTCTAACTATAGTTCAATTATCTCTACAGTTTTTATACCACAGGAGAATGCTGTAAATAGGCCACAGAGAGCAACAGCTTTCTTGACTACACTGGTAAACAGGACTACCAGTGAAAATTGTGTGTAAAAAAAATCAAAATGGGGGATGTGTGGGTGGCTTAGTCGGTTAAGCTTCTGACTCTTGATTTTAGCTCAAGTCATGATCTCAAGGTTGGCCCCGCATTGGGCTCTGCACTGACAGCACGGAGACTGGGATTCTCCCTTTCCCTCTCTCTCTGCCCTTCCCTCACCTCTCAAAATAATTGAATAAATTTTAAAAAATTAAAATAGGAAATAGGATAAGAAAATAGGAAGAAAAAAATATGAGCCCATAAAGGAGTAGAGGGAAAAACATGCAGACGGGCAAAATAAAAGTCACAATAGTCTGGTTATTATAAGCCAAGAGGCCAGGGCAACAGTATAAAATGCCAGAAAGATTTGAGCAAAGGGATTTAAAGTAGGCATTTAGGAGGTCACTGATGATTTCCATGGGAGCAAATTCAGAAGGGGAGAAAAAGAAACCAGTTTACAAGAGATGAGTAATAGCAGTAAAGAGGCATGGTGAAGCCAAATATTAAACCACATTCTTCACATATTTCATGATTAGTCAGCTGGGGCGGGGGGTCCTCTCCATTCCGTAAAATTTCAAATCCATAGAAACTATTTTACCCAGGGTGAATAGGAGTCAGTCGGGGGAAGAGACAAATCACAAAAGGTAATACATACATCTCTTAAACACTTTTAAGTTAAAATATGTAAATGAACATTTATTTATCAGTCTCGAATGGAGGCCAATTGTTTTGCTTTGAGTTTCTCAAAGTCTTCCTTTCATAAATCATACCAATTAGGTATTCTGTGGGACTGCCAGCCTCAATAGATCTAAAACGGAGTGAGAAATTAAAGACAGCTGCAGAGCACTCTGAAGAATTATAAATTTCTGTATTTTACAGTTTTCTTACCTATACCTAATTTGATAACACATTTTCAGTGGCTTGACTGAACCACGTTTTTCTTATATTTTTACCTTACTTTTTTAATGAACCAACACACCCTTTTTAGAAAATATTAGCTTATTTGGTGGCTTGGTTAAGTTGTGGTTAGTTAATAGAGCTTCTACTATATAGGGAAAATTGCTATCTTTCTTTCTACACTTATACCATCCCTGTAAAATTCTTTACTGTAAGGGAAAATACATTCAGATATAATAAGAGGTGGCCAGCTGAAAAGCTCTGTCATAAAATAAACCCATTAATTGACCACATGTCCTATATATAACTGACATT
This sequence comes from Felis catus, assembly GCF_018350175.1. Taxonomy (NCBI): domain Eukaryota; kingdom Metazoa; phylum Chordata; class Mammalia; order Carnivora; family Felidae; genus Felis; species Felis catus. The sequence goes on from NC_058374.1 coordinate 71,933,847, forward strand.
GATACAATCCCTTCTTAAACAACTTACAGAGCTACGTTCAATAAGAAAACGTATGTGAAATACTCTGAACACTGTACAGCATTTTACAAAAGCAAGTACTGATTATTATTAGAGAGAAGAAAGATTTATACCACTTGTCGTTCATTTTTAACCATTCATTGTTACCCAACAATTGTTTATTGAGCACCTACTGTATAACACACACTGCTAGAGGCTTAAAATACAATGAAGGAAAGAGGGATTAAACAGACGGATGGACAAGCCACAGTGAGTGTTATAAAGGAAAAAGGTTGGAATGTTTTGAGAATAACATGGTAGACAAATATTAAACTGGTGGTCTTAGATAACCCTTTAAGACCTAAAGAATGAGTTACAATCAATCCAGTAGAACCAGGAGAAAGAATTGTTGCAGGCAGAATGCATAAGGTCTGCAAAGGCCCAAATGCAGACAAGAACCTCATGAGTTTGAGACCTGCAGAAAAGCTGTGTCTAAAGTGAAGTGAGGCAGGGTCACCAGGGTGGCTCAGTTGGTTGAGCATCTGACTCTTGGTTTTGGCTCAGGTCATGATGTCACAGCTCTGTGGGTTTGAGCCCCACATTGGGCAACATCGAGTCTGCTTGGGATTCTCTCTCCCCTCTCTCTGCCCCTCCCCAACTCTTGCTGTCTCTGTCTCTCTCAAAATAAATAAATAAACTTAAAAAAATAATAAAGTGAGGTGAGGCAGAGGGATTGGCATGCAATAAGGCTGGAAAGGTAGGCAAAACCCAGGTCATGCAGTGCCCTTTAGGACACATTAAGAGATGATCTATTTTTTACCCTAAGATCAATTGTAAGCCACAAAAAGGTATCAATGACTTAAAAAAAAGTCACTATGCAGTGGTGTAGGGAATGGGTTGGAGCAGGGCAAGTATGGAAGAAAAGAGGGCATTAAAGGATATGGTCCTAGACTACAGTGGGATATGGGACATGGAGGCACAGGGAGAGAGACAAAATATATTTAGAGATGAAATTGATACATTTGCTAATAGATTTTTCTATTAGTTTGGGGTGGGGGAGAGAGAGAAGGCATAAGAGAGATCAAGATTCAAGCCTGCATGAGGATTAGTCCTGCTAGGGGAAAAAGTAGAAAAGAAAGTCTACACATAGCAAATCTGATTGTAAATAATCACCAAATGCATACACCACACACATCCACATATATTTGCTTGACATTCATGAACCTGTGCAAACTAACCCCTTTGCAGTACTGTCTCACCCACTCCAACACACCCCATTCCTGACACACACATAAATCAGCCTGAGTTGAACTGGCCACTTGGTATTTCCTAATAAGTCCGTTGAATTACTTCATTGAATTCTCTTTCTTAAAAACCATTCTTATTCCTTGCTAATCTTCCTTATTCTTCACAATCACTAGGTACTCAGATGTTCAATCTAGAAATGAGTCATATTTAACTCCCCCCTTTCCCTCATTCTGTACCACCCATAAATCACAGGTCCTGATGATTTCTCTCTCACAGTATCAATCTGTCCACTTTTCTCCATTTACAGGGCTATCACCCTGGCCTGGATCACCATTATCCACTGCCTAGAAGAGTCTCCTAACTGGTCCTTCCAATTACACTTTCACTTCTAACCAAATCATTCTCCAAATAGTCCTTATAGACATGTCTTTAAAACATAAGTCAGATCGAGTCTCTCCTTTGCTTAAAAGACTTCATAGCTGGGGCACGTGGATGGCTCAGTTGGTTAAGTGTCTGACTCTTGATGTTTGTTCAGGTCATGATCTCAGGGTCATGAGATCGAGCCCTGCATTGGGCTCTGTGCTGAGTGTGGAGCCTCCTTGGGATTCTCTCTCTCTCTCTCTCTCTCTCTCTCTCTCTCTCTCTCTCTCCCTGTCCTGCTTGTACTCTCTCTCTTTCTCTCTCCATCTCAAAATAAATAAACTTAAAAAAATACTTCTTGATTTACTGCGATACATAGATTAAAATCCAAACACCTTCCTTAGTTTAAGACTGCATGATTTGGGAGGCACCTGGGTGGCTGTCAGTTAAACATCAGACTTCACCTCAGGTCATGATTTCAAGGCTTGTGAGTTTGAGCCCTGCATCAGGCTCTCTGCTGATAGCTCAGAGCCTAGAACCTGCTTCAGATTCTTTGTCTCCCTCTCTCTCTGCCCCTCCCCCATTTGTGCTGTCTCCGTCCAAAAATAAATAAGCATTAAAATAATTAAAAGAATAAAGACTGCATGATTTGGCCCACCCTACCCTTCATTCTTACTCATGCCACCTTCCTCTTTGCTCACTATGCCACAAGCCCGATGTCTCTTTTGAGTCCCTCCAACACATTAACTTTTATTCCAGCTGAGGGCAGCTAGATATACCTTGCAGTCATTACCTCTTCTCGAGTGTGTATATATCTCCCAAAGAAAGTTGTAAATTCTTTGAAGTCAAGGACTTATTTGTACAGTTTATTGTTCAAGGCTAATGCTCAATAAATACATGCTAATTGTTTCACAGATACAAAAGTGCTAAAAGACAATTGTCATGAACTTTCAGGTTATCGTCATCATCATCACCACACTTTTAGTTTATTGGACACTTACTATGAACCAAGAACTCTATGCAACCCTTTTCACTGAGTCTTCACAACAACCCCACAAGGTAGAGGTTGTTATCCCAATTGTAATACTTATGATAAAACTAAGGCTGAAGGGTAAATGTTTTGCCCAATATTATTCAGCAATTAAATAACAGAGCTGGGATTTTAACCCTGATCTGTCTCTACACATAATTAGTTATTCTGCCTTCCTGAATTTCCAAGAGCTTTAAATTAAGTGCTTAATTTTTCTCTGGTTTTCATAAAAAACAGTTTTAAGCAACCAAAATTTGTAACATCAGTTACATGCGTGACTGTTTCTACATTCTCTACATTGTTTAGATATCTTATGCTGATGGTGCACTGCTTCAGTTGCTATTTTGGGAACATGGTTGCCTAGCAACAAGCATTATTAGGCTGAATGATATTCCAGATTGTATTTTGTTATAATATAGTTGAACAGTATTCATATAGAAATATTTTAGGAACAACGGGGGCAAATTCAGTGCAACGTATTATAAAACAGGAACTCTACAATATAGCATACACAATAAGGTGGACCGTTTTCTGTTGAGTTTCCAAATGCTTTCAAGTCCTCAAATGTATTTGGAATCCAACATGGTTGGGAGTGACAACAAGGAACTGAGGATGGTAAAACTTTAAAATCAACCCAGTGAAGATAGTAGAGTTGGAAAGAACTATGTTTACTTTAGAAAGGGGGAAAAACTGCTCCACAGATGCCAGGTCCTAGCCAGAATTCTCACCGCTACCTTCTCTTGGAACCAGATGTTCTCACAGCTATCTTCTCTTGGAACCAGATGTTCTCACAGCTACCTTCTCTTGGAACCAGATGTAACTGAGAAGTATCATATGGCTAGCTCCACACAAAGCCATCACCACCAGCAAAAAAAAACAAAAAACAAAAAACAAAAAACAAAAAACAGCAAAACAAAGCACATATCTGAAAAATGGTGATGTTAGTACTATCGTCATCTTACATAAAAAATAAGTTATTGGGAAAATACAGGTACATAATACATATCCAAAGCATAAACCAGGAACAATGCAAAGGGATCTCAACTCCTTGGCAGTTAAGTCATATTTCTTTTCCCTCAGCTTATTTATTAAAACATTCTATTTCTAGAAGTAAGTGATGAAGTTAACTGTAAAAATCAAGCAAATTTCGTTCGTGATAAAAAGGGAGTTGAACAAAATGAAGGATAATGAAATGATAGGCTTTTTGCAAGACATCTAGTAACCCTGGTGTCTGACATAAAGCCAGTCTCCTCTGATGACTTGAGAGGCAACCTAAGACCAAGCTGATTAAAATGCCCCTCTTAGTTCTTCTGTGTTCTTAAAAAAAGTAGGAAGAAAAAAATAAATTACAATGATGAGGGAAAGGAAAGAAAAGAAATAATAAACAGAGTAAGGTGACAGAGCAGAAGGACCCCAGGATTTAGCATCTGAAAAGCTAGTCAGGGGCCAGTTGTTTAAAAATTGTGAGGCCTTGTATCAGTTTCTTAATTTTCAGAGTCAAAATTTTCTCCTCTGTGAAATGGAGATAATATTGCCTTCCTTGCCTAATTTACAGGTTTTTGTGAGCCTAGAAAAAATTGATCAGTTGGGTCACTCTTGCACTTTCCCACAGCTCAGTTTATGAGTCCCAAGAGATGGGTACAGGCAGAGAGAATAGGCTGGTAGTTTATCATCTAGGCAAGAGTTTCCAGATGATTCTTAACTTGATAATTATGCTATCCAACCTGAAAAATAGTTTGAAAACTCATATAATTTACTAGAAATCAATGGGAAAAAACATCAACAGCCAAAATAAATACAAGGGTTAAAAGATATGAGCAAATATTCACAAAAGAAAAAAAAGGCAATACACATGACAGAACAATGTTCACATTGTAATAAAGGTCGTTGAAAAATATGAAGATATATCTATCTTTGTATTTTGGTGAATGTATAAAATTTACAGCTGAAAAAGGAAAAAGTACCAGTACAAATGAAAGTTCAGACAGCCAGCCTTCTCTTACACTGCTGGTGGGAATATAGATTGGAGCAAACTCTCAAAGGGCAGTTTCATAATATGCATCTAAAGTACTAAAGTGTACAGAACTTAGGCCAAATCATTCTCTTTATAGAAATGTATCCTAAGGAAATTATCAGAGAAGCTTAAAAAAATTCCTACACCGATATTATCTGTAAGAGTGACATTTTGGTACGAACTTAAAATTTCAACCGTATATGACTGGCTAAATAAATTAGAGTTTGCTATTTTACAGAATGTTATGCCACCATTGTGAATTATGTCATAAAATATTACTGATAAATGAGAAAGTATCCATACTAAATTACTCATTTTAAAAGATTAAAAAACAGTATTGTGGTATGAGTCCAATTTAATTGAAAAAGATACACATACATTGCACACACAAAAGAATAAAACTGTTTCTAAAATATTAACCAGCAGTATCTCTAGAAGATGGGATACTGGGAGATTTTAACCTCCTTCCTCCCTCTTTGGGCTTTTCTGTATTTATTTATTTATTTATTTATTTATTTATTTTTTTTTTTTAATTTTTTTTTTCAACGTTTATTTATTTTTGGGACAGAGAGAGACAGAGCATGAACGGGGGAGGGGCAGAGAGAGAGGGAGACACAGAATCGGAAACAGGCTCCAGGCTCTGAGCCATCAGCCCAGAGCCCGACGCGGGGCTCGAACTCCCGGACCGCGAGATCGTGACCTGGCTGAAGTCGGACGCTTAACCGACTGCGCCACCCAGGCGCCCCTCTGTATTTATTTTAATGGGTAAATCTATTACACCTTTATCAGAAAAAAATGACTCCTATACAAAGGAAAATATGTAGCAGCATGAAAGCAGCAAATTTAGGGTTTCATGTAAATACGGCATATTTGAATTCACCAATGTCAAGCTCTTTCAAATATATGTGTTTATTTTCCCCTGAATTTCAGTAAGGTTTCTACTGATAAATATTATCTGAATTCATTTTGGTGAACTGGTTCCACTACGAGCATAAGGACATGCAGATTTTTTTAAAGGTTTTTTTATTCATTTTTGACAGAGAGTGAGCATGCATGAGTGGAGGAGGGGCAGAGAGCGAGAGAAAGAGAGAGAATCCTAAGTAGGCTTCACACTGCCAGCACAGAGCCCAACACAAAACTCAAACCCACAAACTGTGAGATCATGACTTAAGCTGAAACCAAGAGTTGGATTTTTTAAAAAATTTTTTAACGTTTATTTTTTTTTTCAACGTTTTTTTTTTTTTTTTTTTTGATTTATTTTTGGGACAGAGAGACACAGAGCATGAACGGGGGAGGGGCAGAGAGAGAGGGAGACACAGAATCGGAAACAGGCTCCAGGCTCCGAGCCATCAGCCCAGAGCCTGACGCGGGGCTCGAACTCACGGACCGCGAGATCGTGACCTGAGCTGAAGTCGGACGCTTAACCGACTGCGCCACCCAGGCGCCCCTTAACGTTTATTTTTGAAACAGAGAGAGACAGAGCATGAACGGGGGAGGGTCAGAGAGAGAGGGAGACACAGAATCTGAAACAGGCTCCAGGCTCTGAGCGGTCAGCACAGAGCCCGACGCAGGGCTCGACGCAGGGCTCGAACTCACAGACCGCGAAATCATGACCTGAGCCAAAGTTGGACGCTTAACTGACTGAGCCACCCAGGCACCCCTCAAGAGTTGGATTTTTAACTGACTGAGCCACCCAGGTGCCCCAGGATATACAGATTTTGCAAAATTAAAAAGAAAAGCTTATCTATACTTTTAAAAATAGGAGTATTCCAAGTAGGAGAAATTCCAAGTAGGAGTTTCTACTTGGAACAATATCAATAAATTTGCCAGAGAAAATCTAATCTAGTCAGGGAGATGTCTCATAGGATAAAGCAAACTGCAAAGGAATAACATCAGAAAAAAAACTTTGGGCTGAAAGTGACTCAAATTTGCACTTACTACTGATATAGAAGAAGATTCAGCTGTTGACACACTAAGAACACAGGGAGGTTAGCACAGGGAGATGAACAACCTCATTCTATTCCTCTGCTGGGATAATCTTGGAATAACACCTTCCGATCATTTTGTTGCAGTAGAAAAAAAAATACAGACATAACACGTTTGGTTTAAGAAGAGCAATAAACATGAGTAAGGAGCTAGCAGGAACGACATGGAGATGTGCTCATCGCATGACATGTAACTGAGTTTAATTTTGGATAATATATCTGAGATAAACTCTAAGCAATGTATCTAAGAAATGAAAAGAACCACGGCTGCCACCTACTAATATTTATAAGGCATACCCTCAACTTCTCCTCAAATAATCAGGCAAGTATGGCACCTGGATATCACAAAGCCTAATTGAATTTAGGCTCATCTTTCTTGTGAACTATTTGATCTTCAGTCTTAGGAAGGCACTAATAAACCCCAAAGATATCCTTTACCAGACAAACTAAAGTGTACACATACACAATATTCTATATGCTTTAATATACTTTGTATTCCTTATAACTCCGATGTGATGTGCTTTGATGTTCTTGGTAGCTAATCAGCAGATATCTAATGGATGAATTAATGAACCCATATATCTACTGATACTCTGGAGAACTATTCTGGGAACCCAGTGATGAACAAAACAGAACCAGCAGACATTTTCCCTGTCTTTGAGGAGCTCACAAGGGCTAAGGAAAGATAGGCAATAAATAAGAAAAACACACAGAGGTGTTGTGTGCATTAGCTTCTGCAGGAAACACAGCAGGTAAAATGATGGGGAACCACAGGGCATAAGGAAGAGGCTACTGAGTGTGGGCATGAAAGGAATACTTAACTTAAAACCTAAAAGATGAGGAAGAGTCAACTGTGCAAAAGGAAAGGGAGGAAAGCATTTCAAGAAAAAAAAGACACAATATAGGACTGAAGAAGAAAGAGGCTTGGAATTTCTTCCAGGACATAAGAAGAGGCCAATAAGACTAAGCACGAGAAGCAAGACAGAGTAGAATGAGAGACAAGGTAGGAGAGGTGACCATAATAGGGTGACTTAGACTTGTACAATGGGAGGGAGACAGAGACAAGGGTCTGGATTTGAGCTCTGATTTGAAAACCCAAACCCAGAATATGTAGATGAACTGAGTGTGGGAAGTGTGCAAGGCATCAAAAGTGTCCTCAATGCCCACGGCTTTAGCAAAAGTGTGGTGGCAGAGGCAAAAATGGGTTAGACTGGGAGAGAAATGCTTACTTATTCTGAATTCCAACTTGCTTCTTGGGTTCAATAATCTCTTTTATAGTTGAATAATAGAATAGAATTTCATAGTATAGGGTTAACCATACACTATTTTATAGCCATTGTTGTAGGCACTTCAAAAAATCTAATACTTTTAATCTTTACAATACTTTTATATAGAGGGTATAATTTCTCCATTTTACCAACAGAGAAAGACACTCGGAGATAGAGTAACTGGTTGGGTTTCCCAGTTAGTAAGTGAGAGGTGTTTTCATACACCCCTCACTCCCCTAAATTCTAGCTAATGTTTCCCCCTCCTTCATTTTGCATCCACCCTTATAATTTTCTACAAGCAAATGACCATAGCATGTTACTTATAACTGTTTAGCAATCGGATTGTCTTTTATTAATTTGAGATAAGTGACAAATGAATACATATCTACTTCCTCTCATAGAGGATAAAGTCCCCAAAGGTATAGGTCTTATTGATATTTGTATCATCCGTAGCACTAAGTACATGTCTCTAACGAGCAGTTAATAAATATTTTAAAACATCACTTATGCCAGGCACTGCTGTAAACTTCTTACATATGTAATAAACTCATTTAATCCTTACACTGAGTGTGAAGTAGGTATTATTATTTCCATTCCCATTTTATAGAGGAGGAAACACGGACTAAGTTAAGTCACTTGCTGAAGGTCACATATTTAACAAGGTGAACAGTTAGAATTCAAACACAGATTGTCTGGCTCAAGTGATGTGTGTGAACAATACTATACTGTCTACTGAATATGAAGGAAAGAGTTCAACTTAAAGAAAGAAGTCAGAGAAAAACTTGAATGAATGGAGCTTAAAATCACTATCCAGGCAGCAATTTTGATTGCTAAGTCAAAATACCACTGGGGGAGTGCCTGCCTGGCTCAGTCAGTGAAGCATCCAACTCTCGATTTCAGCTCAGGTCATAATCCCAGGGTCATGTGATCGTGCCCCACTTCAGGCATCGTTTAAGCAGCATGGAACCTGGTTAAGATTCTCTCCCTCCCTCTCTCTCTGCCCTTACCCTGCTAGTGTAAGGGTTTTTCTCTAAAACAAAACAAAACAGGGGCACCTGGGTGGCTCAGTTGATTGAACGACCAACTTCGGCTCAGGTCATGATCTCACAGTTTGTGAGTTCAAGCCTCATGTCGGGCTCTGTGCTGACAGCTCAGAGACTGGAGCCTACTTCAGATTCTGTGTCTCCCCCTCTCTCTTGCCCTCCCCTGCTCACGCTCTGTGTCTCTCTGTCTCTCAATAATAAATAAATGTTAAAAAAATAAAAAAATAAAAAATAAAACAAAACAAAAAAAACCCAAATCAAAAAACAAAACAAAACAAAATAGTGGCCCTAGTGGCCCTGTGAATATGGGATATTATTTAAACTTCTGTTATTTCACTTCCTAAATATGTAAAATGAGAATGATAATAGTACACTGATCTGTACGATGGTTACTAAGATTGCATGAAAAAATGTATATAAAGGGATTAGCATTGTGTCCTGCACAATGTTAGCTCTTGTTATCAGCACAATGCCTTATGTGTTGGTGTTCAGTAATTAGTTGTTTCATGAATGACTGGTTGTATGAGTTCTGTTGGAGAGGACATACCAAAGTGCAATAGTACACACGATTCTAATAATCTAGAAGGAATATGAGGCTACTACAAGCCGAAAGCATGGAGGGAAGTGCCAAGGAGTGGGTAGCATGTCCCCTACACAATTATACCTGGGACTGGCTCTGATATATAACCTGACAGACACGAACTTGGAGCCAAACTTCACAACTGTATGTTTGGCTCACATATCCATACTCTGAGGACAGTTTTGCTTTCCTTCAAATGATGGGAAAAAAAAGAATAGCCAAATGTTATCTCCTCTTCTTATATGAATAGGATCCCCCCACTTATAATAGCTGAGAATTTGAGCAAGATACTCAGCCACTCCAAGACACAGCTTTCTCATCTATCCAGCAGGGATATCTGCAGCATGGGATTATGTTAACTAGATATCTAGCACAAGGGAAGCATTCACAAGATGATAGCTCTACATTCCTACTCTAAGACCAATGCTGCCCAAATCTAAGACCTACTCATGAATTGAGGAAACTACTTCTGAAAAGACAAATTGCTCTGATTATGTGAATGCTTTAGCCAATCACCTGTTCGCTCTCATTCTAGCAGAGATAGGATATCAACTTTAATTAACCAATTAAAGAAACATTTATGAAATTCACCAAGTTTTACTCTCTGTGGGTGGGGATGAAAAAGACACAAAGCCTGTCTTCAAATAACATGTAATTTAATGAGAGAAGACAAATGTGTAAACTACAAAACCACAAAACCAAACAGATTTAATTAAGAACTATAGAAATGTAGATGAAGAAATCTACTGAAAATGTCATACTGTGAAAAGGAAGGTAAATACTAAATCCACTTGAGCTTCATGCTATTAACTGATAAGTAACCCACATTTCCTAATGAGAAGACTCAAAGATACTTCATACAGATGAGACCATGTTTACTAAAGCATAGAAGGTAAGTAGCATCTCAATATGTGAAGAAAAAGGTAAAAAATAAAATTAAAAAGCTGTTTGGGTTGTAAAAACCACATCAACGAAGACATTCTCAGCGAATGGTATAGTAAAACCTGCCATAATGGAATAAGAGGAGTTTAAAAATTTAATTGAGTAAAATAAAGATTATGAGGTTACCGAAAAACATTATTTTTAGTTGGTTGTCCAGTTACCGTGTGACACAGTGTGGTTGGGCAGGGGGCAGGTGCTGCTGCCCTTGGTTTCAGGCAGTACAGCTGCTCAGTTTTCCTGGCTGAGACCAGAAGGGAGCAGAAGAGTCTGCTGCATAGGTCACTATGTTTGGAGGTTACCCCGTTGTGTGGGAGAGGTGGGCAGAAGCAGACAAGGAGGTTATCAGGCTGGATTCTGAGATGGACACGTGTTGGGATATTGAAGTCTTCCACTAGATGGTTTCAGGGCACATTCTCTGTTGAATCCTTGCAAAGTTAAATATGCTTTGAATTGAACTAAAATCCCAGACGATCAATAGTCAGTTACCTCCTACTTCCTTTCTTCTCCCACCACCGCCCCCACAAAGTTGAGACCTTTAGTTCACCCAGTTTGAGAATGGGGGCTGGAGCCAATTATATCGGCATTTGTATTACAGTGTGGTACCCTATCAAGTTGTAGCTTATCAAGCCCCACTATAATAGTTTTGCAAAGTAGAAGCAGCCTGTGGTGTGTAGAACGGTGTAGTCGGACATGAAGCTAGAAAGACAGACTGCTTTTTTAACTGTATGAATGTTATTCTGTGGGCAATGAGAAGTCACTGAAGTTTCTAGAGAGGGAGATGACTACATTGAATAGGAAGATCAAGCTGTTGATAAAGTTCAGGTCATAATGAGGCAAAAAATTGCACACAGTGGATTGTCAGTAGAATATCTAAAATGTCCGGGTAAAAAAACAATGAAGGTTTGAACTTAGATAGTGAGAGTGGACTAGTTATAATGCCAACTTATATTTTTATAATGCTTTGAAAGGTATTCATCATTCTATCATGTATAGTCTTACCATAGAATCCCACACCAACCAAGCAGATTAAGGAGTAACGACAATGTAGTTTCTTTCCTTCTCTCTTCATCTCTCATAACTTCTCTCCCGCCCCTCCACCCTCCCCCCCACATCCTGCATCTCAACTGCCTATTTTAGAAACAACATCCATTGTGTGAGTCAAGATAGGAAGCAGGGTACCCTACCCCCGCACAATGAAAGCCAAAGGAAGGCAAGACTTGTTCTCCCTCAGCCGAGCTCCTGCCACTTGGCAAATACAAGGTCATGTGACATAAACTAAAACAACTACATGCTTCTTCCCAGGAATCTTGAACATAGAATGAGTGATGGGAAAGCAAAGAGATTATTAGCATTCATTTTCAGTACTATGTATTCTCATACAGCATCATGCAGTGGTCCCCAGCAGTAGGGGTGACATGTTTTGATCCCCCCATCCTGAGAAAAGTGTTACGCTGTCAAAGATTTCAGAGATGCCTTGGGCTCTGAACATTTTTCAGACTGCTCTTTAAGCTTTATATGTATTCTTTGAGCCCCTTACACATTTCTATCTAGGAAATCCCTTGAAGCTTAAGACAGCCAAATTTTTCCTATTACTTGCAACTAAGAGCCGAGACTACATATAAACAAGTCATATTATCCTCCTGTTTGCTGACAGGAAATTGAGATTCAGAAAGGCTGAGAGTTGCCTGTGATCACAAGGGCAGGTGGTAGGCAGCTGCACAGGGCTCTCAACACAATGCATCAGTTGTTTATCAATGGATTCATCAGATTCTGCGTTGAAATGTGGAAAGCTTTACTGCTAAAGGAGGGGTAAAACCACAAACTGTAATGTGTACAAAGAGAAGCCAAACAAAATTAAAAGCATCGTTAATATCAGCCAAGCTACATACAGCCCCAGGCCCAAGTCCTCCAGCAGAAGACTTCCAAACAGTAACATGTCCCTTTTTACTGATTAACTCACAGTGAAATCCACAAACCAAATATACATGTTGTATTCCCCTTGATGATTACATTCTATGTAATATCCTGTCACCTCTTTACAAGACATAGACTACTACCCCCTTCTGAGAGATACAACATCAAAGAATAGAGAAGCCCTTAGAAAACAAAACAACATCCAGGGGCACCTGCATGGCTCAGTTGATTGAGCATCCAACCCTTGATTTTGGCTCAGCTCATGATCTCACGGTTTGCGGGATTGAGCCCCACATCAAGCTCTGTGCCTACAGCATGGAGCCTGTCTCCCTCTCTCTCTGCCCCTCTTCTGTGTGTACATATGTACTCTTTTTCTCAAAACAAACAAAAAACTTTTAAAAAAGGAAAACAAAACAACATCCAGTTTTCAGTATTCAACAGTTTTACTTCCACATACCTTTTTTAGTTTATCAACAAATTATATATGTTTTTGGTCTAAATAATTTGTTCTGCTATAAACTTTACAATAAACTAAAATTTTAGAGGAGTTTTTAAAAACTGGCCAAGTATCTGACACTACGCCATAATGGCATAAAAGTTCTCCTTGTGGCATTACTCTTTAAATTTACTATAATTTAATTTCACAAGGAAAACCAATACAGATGAGTTCCAAATTTATTGAAGTGTCTGATGGTTCTTCTGGGGTTTATATCAATGTTACTTACAGATTTAGTAGGGTCATGACTCATAAAGAAGCCAAACCTTTGACATTATTTCTATATTAAAATATCCATGGCTTAAGATGACCATATTTATGTTCACTTTAATACTATCAATCATAGGTTGCAAACTAAAAATACTCTAATTCATGAGTCCGACAGACAAAGTAAATGGATGAGGCAGACTGGCTGTAAGAATTCTGGTATTCAAACATTAGTTTTCTTCCTGGAACTGCTGAGTCTCAGTGACTAGAAGACAAGTAGTGTGGTGAACTGGACAGACCTTAAGGGCTGCTACTATTCAGCTGCAGTGATACAGATCCAGAATTAATGGGGAACAATCTGGAAATCTGGCTGGAAATCCAGGTTTTCATAATGAAATCTCTTGACTGATTAAATGTAGAACAATTAAAAAGTCCCAAAAGCCAACTATATTGTCCCTGAAAGCTAATGGTGGCCCATAGGTCACTAATCTGTGACTCAGATATAGTCTTGCTGGCATGGAACCTTCCCAAATTTAAAGGTCATTCTCAACAACCCTACATTCCATCCAGAGGGTCTATGGCAGCAGCAATCCTCTGAAAATCATGTAAGTCTACAAATGAATTTTTAAAATAGAGTTTTGAAAATTATTGTCTGCCAACTTCCTTCACATCATTAAGTTCAGAATCTTTTAAAAAGGAGGCAGATGAGAAATACACTATATCACCATTTAATTTACTATGTTTGGGGTAAATGTATAGTCTATTTCTGAATAATTTTGTGTGTTTATGTGTGTGTTTGTTAGATGCAGACTAGGAAAATGTTTTTAAAATAATGAGCATCTTTTACCTTTTTTCTAAGTTTATTTATTTTGAGAGAGAAAGAGAAAGAGAGCAACCAGGGGAGGGACAGAGAGAGAGCAAGAGAGAGATTCCAAGCAGGCTCCACACTGTCAGTGCAGAGCCCAATGCGGGGCTCAATTCCACAAACTGTGAGATCATGACCTGAGCCAAAATCAAGAGTCGGATGCTTTACCGACTGAGTCACCCAGGCTCCCCTGAGCATCCTTTACTTTTACGCCAAAAACAAATATGAAAAAAGTGACCCAATCATTAAAGTGAGGAATGTGGGCATAAATATGAACGAGGTCCCCCCTTCTTAACAGACTTCATTTCCTCGCAAACACCAGACTTACTCTAGGATTATTAGAATTGAATTATTGCTCCTCAACAACTGGGAAAGAGAAGGGAACTGGGAATCATTTTTAAATATAGTTTTGGAACATTCAACAGAGTTAGCTAATAATAATCATAATGCATTAATTTTCTTTGGTTCTCATAACAAATTACTCTAAACTCAGTGGCTTGAAACAACATAAATTCATTATACCTCTGTAGGCCAGAGGTCTGCCATTGGTCTATAAGGCTAAAGTCAAGAGGTCTACAGGGCTGCATGCCTTTCTGGAGGCTCTGTTTTCCTGGTTTTCCAGCCTCTAGAGCCTGTTTCTCTAGAGGCTGTCCCCATCCATGATCCCCTCTCCATCTTCAAAGCCAGGAATGTTGTAGCTCTCTGACCATTCTTCCATAGTCACATCTTCCTCTGACAACAGTCAGGAAAGTTCTTTTGTAAGGACTCATGTGATTAGATTGAACCCACTGTATAATACAGGGCAATCCCCTCATTTCAAGGTCTTTAACCTTAATTAGGTCTGCAAAGCCCCTTTTGCCATGTGAAGTAACATATTTACAGGTTCTAGGGATTAGGATGAGGACATCTTCGGAGGCCATCATTCTGCTCACCACAAATAAGAACATAACTACCACTTATAACTGCTTACTCCCTTCCAGCTGTCATGTTGATTAATAAGCATACTTCATCTCATTGAATTCCAAAAACAACAGACAAGGTATGTAATATCATCCCACTTTAAGGATGAAGAAACTGAGGTTAATAGGTTAGACAAGTTGTTCAGGATCGCAGCTGGTAGGCAGCAGAACAAGGACTCAAATCTAAGAAGCCTGAATGAGCTAGCATCTTTAAGCTCAACTGCAACAAAATGTTCATGGAGAAGAGGAGGCTAAAGAGATGATGATTTGACTTGTATCAACTAAAGGGCGAGGCCCTGTGGACCTCTTAGCCACTTCCTGTCTTGTTTTTGTTGTTGCACTTCACAACATCTAATGGACACGTGTATGCAAATCTATGTTATAAAAATGCTTCAGGTAGCAACCTAATGGTTATGATTTTGTTCTAGAAAAATTCTAAAATCAGTTATTAGACCACACTGAAAATGTACTTTCATGGAGTTCCAGAAACACCAACAAAGCATTCTGCCTTCTTTGAAATAAAATACCATATCACCTTGATTCTAGGTCTGCACTGATTGTCAGATTGACTTAATAAGCAACTTTGGGGCAAACAAGGAAAAATAACATAAAAGAAAAAAGAAAGCACTGACTCTTCAACATACATCTCAATTAGAATGTGTACAGACTGAAATATTTCAGAAACTGTAAAACATGTCTTAGAATTTTCTACAGGATTTTCTGGCTTTATCTCTTACAATTCCATTCACACTGAACTTGCTATTATACAACAACCTATACTTTTGTGCCTACTCCTCTTTGTCCTGAAGTGTTGTCTCTCATTTCTTCCTCTCCTGAAATGTCTGTTCATCCTTAAAAAAACCTCAATTTAAATGTCACATGGTGATGTCTGCCTGTTTCCAGGCTTAAGCCAGATTATTCACAGCCTCTTCTGGGGTCCCCCAGCTCTCTGCACATTTCTTTGTTACAGAGTGTACCACAATGTACTGTAAGGATTTATTTTTACTATCTCCAATCTATTAGATTGGACAATAACCTAACCATGCACCCATATCAAAGTTTGGGTATAAAGAAAACTGAAAGGAATGTGTGACATCTCATGAGTTTTTCACAATACCTTACACACAAGTTGTTACACAACACATTTTTAGTCCTCTCTCTATACCCTTATTCTCAACCTGGTGCTCTTATCAGTCTTCGGCTGAAGTGGGTTAGTCAACTATAATATTCAATGTCTGTACCAGGAAGCCTTTAGGATGGCCTCCAGTCATCTCTACCTCCTGATATTCGTGCCTTTCTGCCATCCCTTCCCTTTAGTATGGGCTGTACCTAGTAATTTGCTTATAACCAATTTACAACAGCAAAAATAATAGGAGGTCACTTACTGGCTTTGGTGAAGCACATTGCTATGCTGGAAAGGCTTATGTGGTAAGGAGCTGAGGCCTCCTTGACCTAAAGTCAACAGCCAGTAAGGAATTGATTCTTCCAATCACACAGGTGATCTTGGAAAAAAAATCCTTCCCCAGCCCTGATGGACACCTGGATGCCAGCCTTATGAGAGGCCCTAAAGTGGAGGACCATAATAGCAGAGGAGATATTCCATGTCCAGATTCCCAACCCACAGACAGTGTGAGACAATAAATGTGTATTATTTTAAGCTGCCAAATTTTGGGGTTATTTGTTATGCAGCAGTCAAAAACTAGTACAATGTTTTTCCCTTTGATAAAAGAACTTTGAGAAAAAGTTATCTGTGTATATGGTATCACAAGTTTTATGAAGAAAATACCAATACTAAAATATGTGGCCACAGACCATGAAAGTACTGTCCAACCACTCAGTGTGGCTCTGTCTCACTCTAGCAGAAGCACACAGAGAGACAAGGCTTTGGCTTTGAGAGAAGAAACTCCCCCGTTAGAGCCCAAGGCATGACCGAGTATGACAGTGCAGAAGCCTCCTGGCCCGGGGAGTAAAGGAGAGCTTCAAAACAGAGCAATGCCATCAGGAGATTACACACCCAGTGCAACATTATATTGGCAACAGAACCAGAAGGTGAACTCTCTTTCATGGAGCACTCAAACAGTGAGGAGGCAGAAGGAAAGTTGAATTTTCATACCAGGTAACATGTCAAAGCCAACAATCAAAGACGGAAATGAAAGGCATCTGTTGAACTTCAACTCCAAGAATACTGTCCTCCACAGGTGCCTGTTGCTAAGACACTGCTATCATTACACTCCTGGCATATATAATCTTTTTATTCCCCTATGTGAGTTTTTGACTCTGGGCTTTTCATATAGAAATCTCAAAATAAAACTCAAATAATACATCTATTTGGGACCAAGGTGAATTAGGGTTTACCGACTAACCAAGGGAAAGCAGGTGAGGCTGGCTAATGAGGCAGCTCCCATCATCTCAGCGCTTCGGTGAGCTTGCACAGAGGGAAGCTCGTGTAGATGCACACCACTGAATGCTCTGATGATGAAACCATAGCCAGGCTGGAGGTCATACATGGACACGATGGCTGCACTGAGATGCCGCATAAAGACTCTGACAAGCTTGGAAACTGCTACACTGGAGCTGGTATGCTCCCCCCACTCACTGACAGATTCAGATAGCACAGACTCCTTTCCAAGCTTTTCATCTTTAAAAAGGCAATTCAGCTCCCTGAGCCTTTGAGCCTGTTCCATTTTGAGCTGACTGCTAATTGTATGCATGCACATATGTGTTTCAGAAAAGAGATAAGCACATTGCCTTGGCCTCCTCACTAAACTGAACAGACATGATTCACTTCTGTTCTCTGCAAGTTTTCTAAACGTGGCCTGAAGTTTTCCAAACATTAACCCTTCCTGGTAACCACACTGTACATTCTTCTAGAAATGTTTTTGTGATTACATTTGTTTAAACTGCTTTTCACTATTAATTCTTTGAGTCCTAGGGCTTGGTATTTTCATTTGCTTTTGTGATTGTGTTTACATTTTTCAAATTTCTCAATAATAACGACACAGTGTAATCATATACAGTGAGCCACATGAAATGCATAAGGTATCTTTTAACATGGGGGGGACATATTTTAAATTGTAAAACCAAAAGTTGTCTGATTTTTCATATTTTATGAAATATACAATTTTATCATATTCTGCAATGTGATTCCAGGAAGAGAAAATTTAGAGTGGTTGTTCATAAAAATACAGAAGTCCTTCCCAACAGTCATGGCAGCTAGTGGCCAGATGGTAGGATTGTCGGATTGCTGATTGTTATTCTTTAGAAAAGAAATCCACATAGAAGCAGCCGAGCTCATAAAATCTGCTGTGCTCGAGACTGAGCAGACTCACTAATTATTTAGGGGTCGTATTCCCTACTCTGGGCAGATTAGTGTCCTCATAGGGCCCTGGATGCACCCATGCAGCCCCAGAGCACCCCAATCTAATAGTCACTCACAGGAACAATGGAAAGTCCCTCTCCTGGGAAGTACAACAGATCAACCTGCTGAAGGAGTGTTCCAACTTCCAGAGAAAGTGCCATTCAGTTACATCCAGGCTTCTCTTTCTTTTTGTAAGTCCCTATTCACCGTTACATAATAAGTAGAGTTGAACAAACAGGAAAACTGAATGCACTGCTCCGGCAAAACTATGTATTTTATGAAAAATAATAATTCAGTTGAAAAGTAACCAGAGAAAAGTGTCCAGTTGAAAAGGTCCCAGGGAAATGAGACATTTCCTCAAGAGGATGGCTTGTCTAATCATAATTGTAACAACAACAATGATGGTAGCTAACATTTATTAAAAGTTTATTGTGTGCTAGGCATTTTACAAAAGATAAAGAGCCAAGGCGTTTTACAACAAAAATAACCTTGTTTGTTTAGAATTTCTTTTGTGAATGCTGATATGCGTATTTTCACTTCCTGTTCTTTATCATTGTTCTCTCCGATTTGTGCTTCTCTGATTCCCCATCCTCTCTGCTGCCATGGTCCACACTATCTTATTCCTTGACTATTTATATACCAGTAATTATTGTAATACACACAGAGAGAATCATGTCTTGTTCTGTACTTTTGATTTTGATAAATCCATCAAGCGCTATTTTTAAATAGCTGATAATGAAGTTATTGTCCATTCATACAATACATTACCAGCTTTAGTTTAAGTTCTTTTTGGAGGAATGCAGAATAAAAAATAATAATGTTATTGATGTCTTTCCAATATCAACTCTTTAAAAACTTAAGGCAAAGTACCTTTTCTAGCATTGCTTGCTAGGAAACTTTAAAGAAACACACACACGTGCACATGCACAGGACAGCTATTTGAGGAAGGGGCATGCATGAGTTACAATGGAATTAAAATCTTTGCTCCAGCTGAACAGTAGTAAATCCTTCTCTGTAACCTTCTGTGCATGACAATAGTATCCAAGACTCTTTAAAATGCTAGGACACCAACAGTAAAAAAGACAAATGAAGAAAACTTAATATCATCATAAAATTCATGACTCTTTCTCCATAATCACCCAACTACACAAGCCTGACAAACAAGATGGTAGTAATGATTTAAAAAAAAAAAAATCAGTATTGACCATGTTAGAGAAAAAGAAGTAACTGCCACAATAAGATCATAAAATGTAAGCACTGGAAGTATTTAATGCTATAAAGGTTAAGGACTTTCAGAAGTAAGATCCTTTGGGGAATACCAGAAGAGGTTCTTTGTGTAACAACAAAAATGAAGTGTCTAGGAAAACCCCTTGTGCTTGGACACTTTCTGGATGTGCTGTGATATGCGATATGGACCAAAGCCAGTATTAGAAGATCCTGGAGTAACAGAAGCAGCCAGGGTCAGAAGAAACCATATGGAGGATGCATCAGGAGAGTGTAATTTGAGGGGCCCTAAGAAATCCCTTCAGTCCCCTCTGCTGAGGCCTGCAATTTTATCATTGGAGAATCATTCTCCTAGGTTCATCTAAGGAGAGGTTTCTGATAAGAGAAAGAGGTTGGAATGGGGGTCAGGGGTCCTTACTGAGAAGGCCAAAGGCCAATAAAAGGCCATGGGACACCATAAAAAATGAGAGAAGGAATACAGGAATACAGGGCCTGAAGGAAACTTGAAGAGGAAAAGGGAAAGTTTAAAAAAACAAGTGTACAGGGGCACCTCAGTTGTTCAGTTGGTTAAGTGACTTTAAAGCAAATTTTTTTTAATGTTTATTGATTATTGACAGACAGGGAGACACAGACCGTGAGCAGGGGAGGGGCAGAGAGAGGGGGAGACACAGAATCCGAAGCAGGCCCCAGGCTTTGAGCTGTCAGCACAGAGCCCAACGCGGGGCTCGAATTCACAGACTGTGAGATCATGATCTGAGCTGAAGTTGGACACTTAGCTGACTGAGCCACCCAGGCGCCCTGAAGTGACTCTTGATATCAGCTCAGGCCATGATCTCCCAGTTCATGAGATTGAGTCCCGAGTCAGGCTCTGCACTGGCAGCACAGAGTCTGTGCCTGCTTGGGATTCTCTCTCTCCCTCTCTCTCTGCCTCTCTCCTCTGCTTGGTCTCTCTCAAAATAAACAAACATTTTAAAAAAATAAAAATAAGTAAAATTTAAAAAAATTTATTTTTTTTCAATGTTTATTTATTTTTGAGACACAGAGAGAGACAGAGCATGAGCAGGGGAGGGGCAGAGAGGGAGACACAGAATCCAAATCAAGCTCCAGGCTCTGAGCCGTCAGCACAGAGCCTGATGCGGGCTCGAACTCATGAACGGTGATATCATGACCTGAGCCAAAGTCGGACACTTAACCAACTGAGCCACCCAGGTGCCCCTAAAATAAAAGTTTTCTTAAGTGTACATTTTACAATTTCGACTGGGTGACCCTAAAGCAGGATTTCTCACCCTTGTCACTATTTGGGTCATATAATTCTTTGTTATGGGGAGCTGTCTTGTAGTAGATAAAGATTAATGACCCAGTTGGAAAACAACCAGCGAAAAGCTCCCAGCTGAAAGGATTCTAGGAAAATAAGACATTTCCTCAAGAGGATAGCTAGCCTAATAATAACATTACAGTATGTTTAGCAGTATCCCTGACCTCTATCCACTAGACACTAGTAGCAACCCCCTTCCCCACAGCTGTGATAACCAAAATGTCTCCAGACATTGTTAAATGACCTCTGGCAGGTAGGAGGGCAAAAGTGCCCTCATTGGATACCCACTGCCCTAAAGGATCATTTTCTCTCTAAGATGGCAAAACTTTTCATTAGCTTCTACCTTTCCCAATTTCCTGTTCCCACTCTAAAGCGTTGCATAACAGTGGGAGGATTACAAGCTCCTCAACACAAAAAAAGAATCAGAATTCCATTTTTTAATTGCAATTATCAGAGCAGAGAGATACAGCAGGAAGCTGTGAAATGAATGCCTTCCCAGAATGTTTGTCCTTTGATAATTCGACAGTTCTTGGATCCCATCTTTGTTTCCAGAGATATTTTACTCTTTGCCCATTACGCAAGACCAGTTCCAGGAAGGGATGTCCAGTAAAACTCAAAAAGATTTGCCCAATTCAACTAATGCTTATAAGAATGAACCAAGAAAGCCATTAGTCCACATCAGTAACGAAGAAACTTTGTTATGCATAAAAATTAAGTTATTTTTGCAATCAGAGATACTGGCAAGTGGGCTTCTAACATCTTGGCTCAGGTGAATCAAACCCTTTTCTTTCCCTTGTCTCCCCTTCCCTTTGTCTTTTCTCTCCATCCCTCCCTCCCTTCCTTCTCCCTCCCCTCCTTCCCTCTTTCTTTCCTTCTTTTTCATTTTCCTTCTTTCCTTGTAGGTATTCCCACTCTTTCCTCTATGAGAATAGGAAAAGACATGAGAAGGAAAGAGATTAGGAAGCATTAATCAGAAAAATAAATAAATAGCACCCTCTCTGGAAGGACAAATATATTAAAGACTTCAGAAGAGCTTAAACTGCTACAGCATTTCTGCAACTGAATGATTAGCACAACTGTATAATAGAGTCAGAGGCCCAGAAAATGCTGATTTATATTTCTTCTACTGACTTCTGGTTCAGAATTATTATTATAAGATGTGTAGGGGACAATTTCCTCTTGGAATCAAAGCTAATGAACTGAAACAATCTATAAGAAAGGCAGTTTAAATACTGAATATTATAAACTAAATAACGTAGGGGCACCTGGGTGGCTCAGTTAGTTAAGCATCGGACTTTGGCTCAAGTCGTGATCTCACAGTTCATGAGTTTGAGCCTCACATCGGGCTCTGTGTTGACAGCCCAGAACCTGGAGACTGCTTCAGATTCTGTGTGGCTTCTCTCTCTGCCCCTTCTCTGTTCATGCTGTCTGTCTGTCTCTCTCAAAAATAAATAAACATTAAAAAAATTTTAATAGAAAATAAAAAATAAACTAATAATGTATTTCTACATAAAATATGAATCTTTCCCGTTATTTATTTTTTACATGGCTGCAAATTTAACAAATGGTGAATAATATGAGAACTAATAAGGAGGCTTATCTTCTGGCCCCCCTTTTGCCTCTCACTAACTGTATGACCATGGGTAAGGCAATTAATCTCTTTGAGCTTCAGTTTTCCCACATGTGAAAGTTAAGAGATTGGACTAGATTACCTTTAAGAATTTTCCATCTCCCAAATTTTATTTTATGTATTTTTTAATGTTTTATTTATTTTTGAGAGAGAGAGAGAAGAGAGAGAGAGAGAGAGAGAGAGAGAGGAGAGAGAGAGAGAGAGAGAGAGAACGAGTGGGGGAGGGGGACAGAGGATCCAAAGCGGGCTACCTGCTGACAGCAGTGAGCGGGATGTGGGACTCAAACTCACAAACTGTGAGATTATGACCCAAGCTAAAGCTGGATCCTCAGCTGACTGAGCCATCCAGGTGCCCCCCTCTCCCAAATTTTATAATTCTGGGGAAGATATAACTCAAATTATCTGAAACTGAAAGAAAAAAATAAACTATGTAATTCTACCAACTATGTAAGGTAATTCCTCTGTAGCATACATAATTTCCATGTGAGAGTGACAGGGTTATAAAAGCAAAAAAGGCTTCTTTTATTGATCAAAGCTCCTGGCTATAAAGTAACATGTATCGCTCTTGGATTCTTCTTTAAATTAGAATGATTAATTTTCAGATGGGGAAGCAACTCTGAGAGTCTGCTGGGTTCAGTGATGAGAATTTCAGTTATCTTATGGCGAGGGAGGGGGGAGCTCTGCAACAGGGAGGAGGGGCAAGCATACAGAAGCAAAACAAATTCAGAACTCCAGGAGCTCAGCCACAAATGTCAGAGAATGGCTTTGTGATGGTGTCTTGACATTTATTCTGGAAGGCTTGCATTTATACTGCAAGTATGTGGATGTCTGTATCTAAATTCATGGAAAATAAATCCCAATCTTCAACAGAACAAAGTCATACTCTGGTCTTACAGGAGCTCTTGAAAAGGTACAGCCTAGATACCTTCAGTTGCAAGGCAAACCTCCAGCAGAGGAGTCATTTCTTAGAGCCTTTTGTGTAGCTGCTAAAGTTAAAGTGTGGAGGGACAGATTCAAAGAGGGAGAATTTAAACATTCATTTCCTTTACAGGAAGGCTGACTATGTGCTGACCCTGCATGGTCTAACATAAAAAGTTTTGCCAAAGATCGCCTGACTTTGGACTATAAAATAAAATCCACTCATGATCCCTAGGAAATCCAACTTTTATGTATGGATCTAAATTCTCAAATTTGTAGGCCTGCCCATAATACATAGAAAATTTAAGGGCAAGAAATCTTTCTTTAAGTGGAAGCATAGAAATACTGGTGCTAGCTGGAAATGCTAATGCATCATTAAGGAAATACATTCCATCACCTGCCAGATCTTGAAATTCTTGGCTCTGGTTCTTTAGGCACAAAAATCATGGCCTGAACAGCTTTTCTTAAAATGATCTTGGCCTTCATTGGCATTCCTACAATGGGATACTTTATTTATATCGTTAGATACTTTGGAATCTTAATGGAAAATTCTCCCTAAGTAGTCAAAAACAAATAGTAATTTGTGGGATTTTATTTGGAAGGAAAATACACTAGGAGAGGTAAAGCCAGAGCAAGAGATTCTCTGTAAGGCAAGACAGCTCAACGATTCCTTGGATTTACAGCCAACAGACAGGCTTGGAATGGAAACGAAGCTCTTGAAAATACTCTGCCCTGAAGAAACACTCCTCATTCAACAGGAGGCCAAATTATGTGTCATGTATTCTTACTTACAGTCTTGAACACTTTTTAAGAATGTAAGAAAAACAAAAAGAATCACTAGGAAGTATAAAAACGTACAAAGCTTTTAAGTCTTTCGTGCCACGGAATCAGCAGACTCCTTGAAAACTGCTAGCTCTCCATTTTTTTTTTTTTTTATGAGCACATCTTGAAATACTCTGAGATGCAGTAGTTTCACTAAGACTTTTGTTGTTGTTGTTAACAATTACATTGGAACTCAGACTTACTGACATTACCAACAATACAGCAAACTGTGTATTTTATTCTCCATATATTTATTGAGATTTGTTATTTATATTTTTTATGTTGACAAAGATCTCCGTAGTACTTCAAGAAACTCTGCCACTCGGTGTGATTAAATTTTGTCTAATGAAAACGTGCAGAATTAGTCCCACAATGTGGAAATATTTAGAATAAGCTGACAAAAAAGCGAGAATTTGCAAATCAATCAGCAACTCTATATGAATTCTACCTTCAAAATATCTTTGGTTATTCTCTATAGATTGAGAGGCCACTTCTCATTGTTCTTTACATGCAATATTTTGTTTTTACATAAATATTATATTTGAATTTAGTGAAAGACCTCTATCTTGATAAACAAGATATCAAATAGTACACATTATGGTCACTATCATGAAAACTTAGACGAGTGTACAATAACACAGAGGCATAAGATGACACTTTTATTATAGATTCATAGTTTTACTAGTGTGTTATGCGGTCTCTTTCCCTGGAAACCTTGAAGTATTATTTGTACATCCATTCGACAAAAACGATAAAGTTGGAGATGGAGCAGAAAGTGACAGGTACAATAAAAAGTTACAAGATTAATATTTTAAGTACTCTCCAATGTTATGATTCCACACATTTTTTCTAAAATTTATTTAAGATTCTTCTATTTAAAAAAAAAAAGAAATCCAAAGAAATATCTGTTTCACACCCACAATTTCTCAAACCCCATAGTCTTCAAGCTACTCTTCTAGCACCATTTGCTTTCATATTCTACAGGTAGGAACTCATAGAATACGAAGTGAATAGGCTGTTTTGTCCCAGGACCAACTTTAGACATGACTACACTCAAGATATCCATGAACAGGACTCTGGATGGTACTGATGGGAGTGACAGTTCATAAAACAAACAAAAGCAAAACTTCTTTGATGTGCTCAGCTGCATTTCCCAGAGACATGAAGGAGCTCGATTCTCTTTAATATTCCCATTTTCTAGCACTGCAAGAATCTATTTCTGAAAACATCGCATTGTTTATGTTATCCTTCCTCTATGCAAAAATCTACTGCCATATAAAGGAAATTTTTAAGGGTTGTTTCTCGAATTTGCCATTGGATTCACATAAGTTTTGAGCATAAAACTGTTTACATTTAAAATTAGCATAATGTTAATTTGGTTCTCTAGTGTTTCTTTACTCTCCTAACAGGGAGTATAAAACTTACCCAGGGCAAGCAGGTATTCCTTTCCTTAGAACAGGTTCAAAATTAACTACCAAATCAAGGAGATATGCTTTCCCTTATGACTTGTTTTGTTGTAAGGGAGTATTTATGGCATCCTTTTCCAAAAAATTAGAGTTAAAAGGAACCTTTAAAAGTAAACTTAAGGAATAGGAAGATTTTATTTCACAAATAGCTACTGTTTACCTGTACACGAATAATCATCAATTCTGATGTATCCAGTTTTGCAGATGCACATGAAAGAACCCGGGGTGTTAACACACATTGTATTCTCACGGCAGTAATGGCGCCCTTCAGCACACTCATCAATGTCTGTGAAGAAGAAGTAGGGCAAAGAGGTCAACAGTGGCCAATATTCTAGAGTTTCTCTATAATTTTCTTGGAGAAGGCAATAGTTTCCAATTGAGAAGCATTTTTTAAAAGTATTCAAAACATCTCCTTTAATAAGAATGCTTGATGTTCAAATGACAGAAACTGTAAACATTTTTTTCCAATAGGTCTTGCTGGAATTTCAAACATGTCTATATATTTCAACTTGCAACATTCTAAATATAGTTAGAAAATTTCAGCGCAATCATCTACCTCTGATAAAATGAATCAGAAAGTACAAATTTGCTACCTTGGAGTCTCGGAATCTTCAAACGCTGAATATACCATATATTATTTTTTGATTTACTGGCTATCCTGTGTATTTGAGGAGGCCGTAAGAGGTAAATAAAATGTTTACATACACCAGAACTTGAATAACTTAAAGACAAGAAACCAATACCATATAGTTTATTAGAGATAGAAGTAGAGATATAGCTATCCCAGTGTCTGAATAGAGATGAAATTACAATGTAGAGACCTGATATAAATGAAAAACTGTAAAATAGTAGTAAGATATCATATTGAAGAACTTCCATACAAATTCACAGAGCAAGTTTTGAGTGTAAAGACATGGTAAGTCATAACAGGCACTGGGAAGAATGTGAATTTTACAATAAGACTGTCCCCATTTTATAGCACCTCTCTGCATGGAACATAAACTATTTCACAAATATCTTGTCATTATGAAATACTCTTTATGAAGGGCCTTAATGCATTGTTTCAGGCATCCCCAAAGTAGCAATGCTCTCATTTCTACTATTAAGAGAAATGGATCAATTATAGGAGATAGTCTGGTGACTGACTACTCCGTAAGTCATGGTATCCATATAACCAGTCCTGAGAGTATCAAAAGAAGTAACTGATGAAATCTCAGAAAGTTATATTTTAGAGGTAAAGGGATCTTGGCAATCATCTAAGCTAACTGCTTATTCTACAGATGGGAAAATGGAAGCCTAGAAAGACTCAATTTTTCCACTAAACTACTAAATGAAAGTTAACACAATAAATTACAAACTTCTTAGCATAAAAATCTCTTTCAGTTCTGGTCCTTACTTTTTCAGTTTTATAGATTATGACCCACTCCCTTCTTCCCTCTCAGTGTTCTGGCCACAAAGAACTTCTGATCATTCCTCAAATGGACCATGCTCTCTCATATCTACCTGCCTCTATACATGCTGTTCTCTCTATTCCTTCTTTGCCTATCACCACCCTTAGTGGATCTTGGCCACCAGTGGATTATTCTTCAAGAATCTGTTTAAATGTCTCTCTGTGAAAACTTCCCTAATAAAGTAAAATTCTCCCTATGCGGTGCTCTCTTGGAACTTTGTGTTTCCATTGCAGATTCATCCATTGTGACTTTATTAAGTTTTATAAGCTTCTTCTCGCCAGTCAGTCTTATATACTCCTCCAGGGTAGAGATCATCTAGTTGTGTCTCTCAACTCTAGCTGCACATTATATTCATCTGGGATACTTTTTTAAAAACATCGGTTCTTGGGCTAACTCCCAAACCCCCACTCCAAATCTTATTTAACTATCTGTGGTGGAACACAGGCAATGATTTCTTTTTTAAATCTTCCCCATGATGAGTCTAATGCATGGATCAGCAAAATTTTTCAGTAAACATCTAGATAGTAAACATTCTAGGCTTTGGGACTCACAGGATCTCTGTTGTAAATTTAAGTCTGTTTTTCTAGCATGAAAGCAACCATAGGCAATGTAAATAAGTAAGCCTGGTGATATTTCAAAAAAATTATTTACAAAAACAGAAGTTGCATCAGATTTGGCCTGCAGGCCATAATCTGATTATCCCTGGTCTAATGTATAAGCAGGGTTAAGAATCACTAAGTATGTAATTCATTTTTGAACTCACAATAGCTTATAGGGTGTTTAGGATATTACAGGGTCAATAAATGCTGCAGAATGAATGAATAAATGCTTCAAGGCTAGCGTAAGGAAGATCTAAGAATAGATCTCAGTGGTGCCTGAATGGCTCAGTTGGTTAAGTCTCCAACTCTTGATTTTGGCTCAGGTCCTTATCTCGTGGTTTGTGGGAAAGAACCCCAAACTGAGCTCTGTGCTGACAGCATGGGCCTTGCTTGGGATATTCTCTCTCTCTCTCTCTCTCTCTCTCTCTCTCTCTCTCTCTCTCTCTCAAAATAAATAAATAAATAAACAAATAAACTTTTTTTTAAGAAGAATATATCTCAGATTATCTGACTTCTAGTATAATACTCTTCTCATGATATCATGCTACTTCTAAATGTTTGCACTAGTCTGCAAGGCAAGTATCACATTCAATTACAGCCTAAAAATCAAACTACAGGCACCATGGGGGAATATGATGAAAACTCATTTGCTTCCAGGTTCTTAAGATAATAATAGGAATCATATGGGATTACTAATGAGCTCAGCTGGATCAATGGTCTTTAACCCTGCTCCTCTGAGAGAGTGCTGAACTGAAGTGGAAGTTACTGAAATCCACTGCAGAAGTCCCCTGGGCTTAAGCTTGCGAATGGGAGGGATGGCCACAATGAAGTTCATGTGCACAGCGGTGTAAAGAATTTATCTTTGGGAAGGAAAGAGCCAAGAATAATGAACGCAACTCAGTGACGAGATCTTGGTTATCAAAGGGGAGAATTACTGAGTACACTGTATCATTTCCTCAAGACAAGCCTAGTTTCTAGTGAAAGACCTCATTTCTTGGTAGAGTCAAGGATGTAGCTACAGTGCCTAGTGCAGAACGGAGTCCCAGCTGGAGCAAGCATTAATTACTGAAGACACTGTCCTTCTCTCCAAACAGTATGCTAGAGGAGGAAGCCCACCTCAGTAGGAGTGGCCAACAAACCTGGCAAATCAAACTCAGAAGTACACAAAGCACCCCAGACCCCTCCCAAGAATACTCAAGGAATGAGAACTTTGAGAGTATTAAAGTCCTATTAGAGAAGACACAGAAAAGAGACAGTTAGGGTGATTTCTGTTAATGGACCCTATTGACAGCCAAAGCTATTGGATAATTTGGTTTATAAGATAAATAGGGTATTTTGTGACAGCGTAAATACTGTCTCTACCACTTGTTTGTTGGTGGGTCTACAAACCACAGACTGTTGGGAGACATTGGCCAGTCTCATTTTTTGTAGATGTTTCCTGTGAAGATACCATGTGATCAGAGAAAACGCAACATGGGGTCATAAAACAAAACCTATTGAGGAACCTATTTAACATGAAGCCTTTTAGGAACTTGAATGGCTTGGATCACAAAGAAATACTGAATTCATGGCCCAGAGATATGAAGTGTCAGGAGCAGTATTGTGAGGGGGGGAAACAAAGTAAAATACCAAAAAATATAATTGCAACACTGTGTGCCCTTTGTGTGGGCCATGTGACTTTTAGCACAAAATTCAGCACAAAGAGAGTTAAGCTTAGGTCCTGCCTTTAAAGGACTTATAATCCTTCTAAGTAGTATCACCGCCACCACCATCATCATCATCCAGTTAGGTGCCTTCTATGTTTTAAGCCTGTACTTTAGAGAGCAGTATGTCTAAGAGAGGTTCATGGTTCCTCAAAACACAGAGTACTGCATGATCAAATAAGTCTCAGGACTATTATAACACTATTCTTCTTCCATCTCCCCCCCTAAAGTTACCCATGTACATGAGGAAATTACAGGCTCTGAATACCTAGTCATGTTTTTAAAATTTTCGTTCATTAATTCAACAAGTATGTAATGTACATACCCCATGTCCACGTATTGCATTAAGCAACAAAGACAAATTCTAGCTGGAGAAGTAACGCTTAAACAATAATGTTATGAAGTGATGCACACTATATAGCAGAAACATATACAATGGGCATTAAATAGGGAGCAACCAACTTTTTTAACACAGTGCTTTTTTATTCTGAGCACGTACTAATGCAGAACACATTTGGGAATTTACATTTGGTGATATAAGTAATTGTATGACTCTTCCCTCCCCCAGCTTGAGGAGCTGATAATGAAATTAAGATGCCTGGATACAGCATGAATAACAGCATGAGGTCCTATATATCAAGTGCCAGGAAAGAAAAAAGAGAAAAGAAAAGGGAAGGCAAGAAAGAATACACTCACTACCAGGACTGGTATTCAGAGGAAAGTTGGTGACTAAGAGACTGGGCAACCAAGGACAATGTGCTGGTTGGTGTGGCAGGGCGTGAGGCTTAAAGTGACAGACGTATACAATGTTGAAGAAGGCTGCCACTGAACAGTTTCCTGTCAAATAGAGATGCTCTAAGATGAACAGGCATATTGTAGAGATTCAAGTCTAGTGCCAGCAGCAGAGGCAGCAAAGGCATGAAACATTTAGGAACAATGAGTATTCCATTCGGTTGAAGTTTATACAGGAACTAAAACAGAAATACAGCTATGGGATAGGAGACAGAATGGGAATGCACTTAAATGTTCAACAAATACGAGAAAGGTATCTTCCTTGCTGTGCTATGGAAATATGAAAGCATTCGGAAGGAGGGGAGTAGGGAAGTGACATAGAAAAATATATCTCATTGGGGAGCCTGGGTGGCTTGAGTTGGTTAAGCCTCTGACTTCGCTCAGGTCATGATCTCATGGTTTGTGAATTCGAGCCCTGCATTGGGCTCTCTGCTGTCACCACAGAACCTGCTTCAGATTCTCTCTGTCTCTCTCAAAAATAAAATAAACGTTAAAAAAAAAAAAGAAAAAGAAATCTCACAAGAGTTGGTAATGTGGAACTGAGAAGAGTGGTACAATCAAGGTAAGGAGCAGTTGACTAAATTAAAGTAACCTTCCAAGCCCCAGTTTCTCCATTACTTATCAGGTCTGAAAGTATCCTAGTAAGTGATTTGTCGGTATGTCTGTTGTCTATTTCTATTGGAATATAAGATTCAGGAGGGTAGAGACCTTGTTATAGAACAATGGCTGGCCCTTACTAAAAATGTGCTAGATGGGGCGCCTGGGTGGCTCAGTTGGTTGGGTGTCCGACTACGGCTCAGGTCATGATCTCACGGTCTGTGGGTTCGAGCCCTGCGTCGGGCTCTGTGCTGACAGCTCAGAGCCTGGAGCCTGCTTTGGATTCTGTGTCTCCCTCTCTCTCTGCCCCTCCCCTGCTCAAGCTCTGTCTCTGTCTCTCTCAACAATGAATAAACATTAAAAAATTAATTAATTAATTAATTAAAATGTGCTAGATGAATCAATGAATCCTTTCATGGCTTTTCATCTCGTAGGAAAAAGGATAAGTGTCCTAATTCACACTGATCTGACCTGGAGCTCAACTTGGCAGAGTGGATCCTTTGTCTTCCCAGTATGCTGTCCAGGCATTTAGCTGGACGTGAGCTTTTTGTATGAACAGTGAACAGAAGCCACTGTGGTAAAATATAGTCTTGCATGGTAGAAGAGCACTGCAGGGGGAATAAAGACGACTGGATTCTAGTCTTTGGCTCTGTTATAAACCTGACAGGCATTTCATCTCTCTGGACCTTAATTTCATCATCTCTCTCTATATATATATAAAGAAAAAAAGGCTAGAGGTTTCCAAGTCATTACCAGCCCTCACACTTTACAATTCTAACAAAGAGAACACGATTTGTATGGTTGCAGTGAAGAGTCTGATTCTCCAGGATTTTGTAGGACACACAGTCACAGGCCAACAAACTTAAAAAGCATAAGTAAACTCTGTTCCTTACACTTGAACAACCTCTCTTGCCCCAGGATAATTCAAGTTGATCTGCTTTAGAAACAGTGATTTATAAATTTATAAATTCCCTTTCATCCTATCTGAAAGCGGAGGTTGACTTTGTAACTATTCAGAATCACCGATTGTTAGACCTGAAAGGAACTATAGAAATCATCTAACCTAACCACGGTCATTTACAATTAACAAAATGGAGAAACAGAAATGCCAAAGACAAAGTAAGAAGGTGGCAGGAATCAGATCGTGAAACTTCCATGACCCACATTAAAAAACCTGAACTCTAGGGATGCCTTGGTGGCTCAGTCGGTTACGTGTCAGACTTCAGCTCAGGTCATGATCGTATGGTTCATGAGTTCGAGCCCTGCACTGGGCCCTGTGCTGACAGCTCAGAGCCTGGAGTCTGATTCTGATTCTGTGTCTTCCTCTCTCTCTGCCCCTCCCCTGCTCGCTCTCTCTCTCTCTCTCTCTCTCTCTCTCTCTCAAAAATGAATAAACATTAAAAAAAAATTTTTTTTTTAAATCTGAACTCCGTCCTATATGACATGGGAAAGGTTTTAGAGAGACTTAACTGAATCAGATCTGGGTGTTTGGAAGATCCTTCTAGCACAAGTTTACATAGTTAGTGAGTGGCAATCATAATGAGAAAACTGTTTCCTAGCTCCCACATTACTGTTCCTTTGGCCTATAGAGTGGTCTCCAGACTATCCTTGGGGGCAGTGGACACTCAGGTGTCATGTCCCCTCTCCTGTGTGCTTTTGCCACACAACCTGGCTACCTACCCTCCCCATCTTATGCTTTATGTGTCATTGATAACATTTTTTAAAAGCATGGTATATTTCTAGGGGTACAGCATGCTATCTCAATTTTTCCCTATAAAAGGATTATATTAGCATGTTAATGAACACTAATGCTTTATTGCTCAGCCAATAAAATCTTGAAGTCATGCAGCTCAACAGCAAGGACTCCACACATTAAAGACAAATACACATTGGTATGGGTTATTGCTAAGTCTTAGCCCACCAGCTGTGAAAAACTGGCTTGGCAAAGTTGGCAAAGAGATCAATGACTTAATTCATAAACCAGGAAAAAGGCTAAGTTCTGAGAAATGTAATTCTGGAAAGAGATTTGAGAGTAACATTTGGGAAGATAAGAGTATTTTTGAAAATAAAAAATTTGCAAGTATAAGTAGGCTGCTCGGTGAAAAATCAGTAAAGAATAAATTAAAATGTCATTTACAAATAGGCTAACATTAAAAGGAATTGCAAGCAATCCTATTTTAAAGTCAGTGGCATTAACAAGTTTGTTTACCAAATATTAATTTTTATGTATTAAAAACTATATCTATCATCTGCTACTGAAACATACGATATTTTGATATCTCAAAATAATAATGCTATATTTTCTTCATTCATCTTTTTAATTCATTCATTGTAAATTGTACGGTACATTCCTCAAGAAGGATAAAAACTCTAGCATTGTATCATTGTTCTTGCTACTTTTAATAGAATACATTATTCTTAGTGTTAGGATTCCTGATTTAAAATAGATATACTTGGAGACATGCAGTTAGACATGAGACAGGGTTGAGAATGGATCATAAAAATATACTTGTGGGGAAAGGTGAGATCATTTAAGGGTTTGAGGAAACAAAAGCATGAGTAGTTTATCCATGTAAGTAATATTTATTGAATTCCTACTATGTCCCAAGGTATTAACTTGGACACCAATGGCATAGCCTTGAAGAAGACAGATAGTATCTGTCTTTGTAGAGCTCTGGTCCTTCTGAGAGACAAATAATAATTTTTAAAAATGCTATGGGAATTTGATAAGGATAGTGCCATCTGGAACAAAATGTGAGGGCTCCAAATCTTACAGGCAAGGCAAAGCTTTCAGAAGGAGGGTGTGACATCTAAGCAGAGGACTAAAGGAAAAGTAGAGTTAGCTAATGATATGGGAAAGAGGAGAACATTTCAAACAAAAGAACTATGCACAAATTGTGAAAAGTGAGAGATTTTGATATATTCAAAGAATAGCATAACATTAAATGTGGCTAATGAACTAAACAGGAGCTATTTTGTGTGTATATCTTGCAAAACTCACAAAATAATTTGACCTTATCCTGTGATGGATGGGAATCTATTGAAGTTTTAAAATCAATTTTTTAATACATCATATGTACACAGAGTATAAACTTTCAAAGATACAACAGAGGGCAAAATTAAAGTTAAGTCCAACCCATAGCCACTCAACTTCCCACTCGCAATCTCAGCGATATCCACTTTTACCAATTTCTTGTGCAACCTTCCAGAGACACTGTCTGCCATGTAGGCACATGCATGTGTGTGTGTGTGTGTGTGTGTGTGTGTGTGTGTGTGTATGCTCCTCTAAAGGGTGTGAATGAATTAAATGACACGAGTTGCTAAGCAACATTTTTTAACTGCAAGGTAGAAGAGAGGATGGATTCAAGATGAGCAAACTGGAAGCTAGGAGGACACTCACTTGGAGTTTGGCTTCCTGTGTCTGGGACGGTATGTTCTAGCTGCATACAAAAAAAGTGTGGAGATATGGAGATTATATATACATACACACACACACACACACACACACACACATTTACATATATATACATATATATATCAGGAGAGAAAAGACTTTATATATACATATATCTATCTCTATATCTATCTATCAATGGAGAGAAGTACTGAGTACTTCCATATACTCTCTCTCTCTCTCTCTCTCTCTCTCTCTCTCTCTCTCTATATATATATATATATATATATATATATATATCAGGAGAGAAGACAAGAATAGAAGTCAAGATTTGGGAGCCTCAAGCACAAAGAAAGTAATTAAAGCCATAATATTAGACAACATCACCCAGGGAGAGGGTACAGAATGAGGAGAAAAAAGCTAAGATGGAGGGCTGGGGAACTTCAATATTTAAGAGGCAAGTAAAGAAAGGAGACTGAAAAAGCTTGCTCAGAGAGGTGGTGGCAAACTAGAAGGAGCAGACCAATGTTGAAATAGTGGTCAGCAATCACCCTTGAACACACGTTCTATACTTGAGGAAATCCCCATCTCCCCAAGATGGAAGTCACAAGTCAAATTTCAGCGTATTTGGCAGCTAGGGTATAGACTTGTAACCTAGGACTGCCCACCAGGGGCACTAATGCAAAACCTCAGTTCAGAAGAGAACTCATGGCTAAGAAAGGCTGTGAAATCTGACAAGCAGGGTGGAGAAGGCATTTGGCACTCAGGATGGTAGCAGTGGCATAGGTTCTGGAGTCTAGTCCCGGATGTCATCGGTGAACACTATGCAATTAAGTGTGAGTAGTGGTGTTGACATCAAGAGGCAGAGGTAGTGGGATATGTACTCAGGTCCGACATGCATTGTCTTGGCTGAACATCATCTAAACCTGTCCTCCCACATATATTGGGAGCCTTCTAACATTCTTCAATATATTCCTTTTCTGCTTAAACTTCCAGAGTGGGTTGTGCTGTTGGCAACTCTGATCCCTGATCAATACAATGTAGTATCATGAAGACAAGGTAAAGAAGTATCTGAAGGAGGGAGGGAGCAATAGAATTAATTGTTGCCTAGAGGTCAAGCAAAATGCTGGCTGAAAGACGTCTGATTTAACATTACAGAAGTTATCAGTGACCTTGGTGTAAGTAGTTTGGAAGGGAGATGGGATAAAAAATCTAGACTGAAGTAGGTGAAGGAGAGCATCTGACATGAAGAAATGGAGACAATGAAAATCAATCACACCTTCCAGAAATTGGGATAAAAAGGGGAAATAGGTCAAAAAACAAAAGCTAGAAGGGAATGTGTGGTTAAGAAAGAAACATGAGCATAGTTAAATGCTGATCTGGAGAAGCAAATAGAAATAAATAAGTTGAAAACAGAGTTTGAGGGGATAATGGACGGAATAAGATGCCTCTGAAGCCAGAAAGAGATAAGATTCAGTACTCAGATGGACCCATCACTCCTAGGAGAAAGGGTATGCATTCCACTGAGACTAGGCAGAAGGAGGAAAAAGTGGGCATGAAGCATGTGGGTTTATTTTATGGGAGCAGAAGGATAAGGAAGTTAGTTTCTGTTTTCTGTTTTGTTGGTAAAGAAGTTACCTGCTGAGAATAAGAGAATGGGTAGAATCAAAACTTTGCATGGAATGATGAAGGTTTACAACAATCATTGCAGGAAACAAGTGGAAACTGAGCTGGCTGGGATGCAGAGTAAAATTACTCAAGCAGAGTATAGCAACCCAGCAGGGTTGATAGCTATCCACATGCAATCTACCTTTGGATATTTTTTAAAGTTTATTTATTTATTTTGAGAGAGAGCGAGTGAGCAAGAGAAAGAGGGAGAGAGAGAGAGAGAGAGAACAAGTGGGGGAGAGGCAAAGGGAGGGGGGGTGCAGAGGATCTGAAGTGGGCTCTGTGCTGACAGCAGAGAGCCCAATGCAGGGCTCAAACTCATCAACTCTGTGAGATCATGACTTGAACCAAAGTTGGACGCTCAACCACTGAGCCACCCAGGTGCCCCTACCACTTGACATTTTTATAACACTTTGGTTCTGTACCCTGTGTTAATTCTCCTAACCCTGTGACATAGGGGGCACTTATAGAGTTGCTCCCTTTTCATAACCAAGGAACCTGTTTAAAGTTGGGAAGGTTCCTGAATGTCTGCTATAACTTAGTGGTTTGCAAATCTTGAATAGAATCACTCCATATAATCCCTTTCCTCCACAATCTGGTCCCTGTCTCAGCAGTGTGATCTAACGCTCCTGGCTGTAAACCTCCTGTTGTAGAAAAAACTTCAAAACATGTTTTGCTCTTTCTGTTTGCTTACTCCTCTGCCAATCTAAATTGGATTCACTCTTCAAGGCCCAGACGAAGTCCCAATTCCTCCCCAGCATGTCCCTAACCTCTTTGGCCATGGGGATTCCATCTGTCTCTACTTCTGCAGTTTTTGTCTGTGCTTATTCATGACCAGTTAGTAGCTGTTTTGGCTGAATCCAACTTGCTTGAAATTAAGGAACAGACAGTTTGAAAGATTGCCTTGTCATTTTGGATTCGAAAATTCATCAAGTTGAACAGCATTCTTTCCAAAAAGGAAGATTAGTATTTTTAAATATTAAAAACTAATTTAACAAATATATATTTATTTTGCCAAAAACAAGGGTTTTAGTCATTACAATATCCAAATTGATGCCCATTCAGAGTTTTTAATCTAAACATTACATCAGTGCTTTCATGAAAGATATGGAACCACTCCAAGTTCCAATTGCTTGTTTATACATAAATCACTGACTAAACTGCATTGTTAAATTTGACAATCTTAATCAATGTTTAATGTTGATTAGGAAGTATGACCTCACAACAACTCAGTATCCACAAACATATACATTCTGCAATTTCAGTCCCACTTTTTCACCATCGCATTCTTATATAAGGATATGAACAACTTGTAAAAATCTGTTTGGGAGTACATTCTTCTTATCAAAGAACAATTATTTGGAGGAAAGTTAAGATGGAATAAAAAGTAAAAATGAAAATACTCTTATGTATTATTAAAATCTCAGGGATTGGGGAGCCTTGGTGGTTCAGTCAGTTAAGGGTCCAACTCTTCATTTCAGCTAAAGTCATGATCTCATTCGTAAGATCGAGCCCCACATTGGGCTCTGCACTGGCATCATGGATGAAACCTGCTTGGGATTGTCTGTCTCTTCCTCTCTCTCTCTGTCCCTCCCCTGCTCGCTCATGCATGCAGATGCTCTCTCTCTCTCTATCAAATTAAATAAATAAACCTTAAAAAAAATCTCAGGGGTCTATTTTTTTTTTTTAATTTTTTTTTCAACGTTTATTTATTTTTGGGACAGAGAGAGACAGAGCATGAACAGGGGAGGGGCAGAGAGAGAGGGAGACACAGAATCGGAAACAGGCTCCAGGCTCCGAGCCATCAGCCCAGAGCCTGACGCGGGGCTCGAACTCACGGACCGCGAGATCGTGACCTGGCTGAAGTCGGACGCTTAACCGACTGCGCCACCCAGGCGCCCCTCAGGGGTCTATTTTTATATGATACCAATGAATAAGAAATGTAATTTAGAACCATAATGTTCAAACACATGAAGCTCTTCTTGCTCTGGAACAGTCATTTGACCAAACAAGTCATGTCCCTCTACATCACGTAATTCACATCTCTCATTTCTCTGTCACGTTCATTTAATTCATGCCTAATGCTCCCTGCAATGCACAACGAATGTATCTCCTAAAAACTTATTCCTATTTGTATTCATAATGTTGAAAATGAAACTAACATTTACTCCAACATCTGTTCCTTTGACGGCATCACTTCAATTTTCTTTGCGACATCACACGTTTTCACGACAGATCCCAAACAATCTCAGGACCATTGAATCAAAGTTAGATTTGTTTTACTTGTCCAATCCTTACATATTTCTAGCTACACTGTTTCCTGCCATTAACCATGCTGAAACTTCCATCTCCTATCTCTAAGTCTTTTTTCAGATGTTCTTGGTGCAATGTGATAATCTTATTTTACACTGCAGTTGGTTCTTCTTGGAAGCAAATGAACACACGACGAAAGGAAGACAACTGCAAAGGGAATGCTAATAGTGGCATTTGTTAATGGACTTCAAGCATTTTTAACAAATATAACTAGAACACATGACCCAGATTTCATGGAAGGCAAGATAAAGCTGGTAATTATCATTTAATCTCTAAGTTATACTTGACCTTAAAGTTAATGAAGTTGAAAAATCTCCATCAATTAAATTTTTAAAAATTTGCAATCATGTGATGTCCCACATACCATTTCAAATGGATTCTTTTCCAGGGGGAAGAGTCTTTTCTAAAAAAATTATTTTCATTTATGTAATAAAAAAGGATAATAAACTGCTGCTTCACATAAGATACCTGCAAATGATCTAAATGAATTTCTTAATTCTAAGTAGACATTTTTCCTAATATTAATAAACAATAAATGCCATGTAATTATTAAGTATTTTAACCTGCTACTCATCTACAGAAAAATAACATAAATTCCCATTGTTACATTTAAGGTTTTATAATTTGCAAAATGAGGATGAATTATACATACTCTATCTAAGAACTGGCTAGAATGTTATTCAGACCAGAAAGGAATTTGGCATAAAGTGATTTGGTTTGGGAGATAATCCATGGCAATTTAGATATTGAAGTAGTTAAAGATATCATTATAATTGGCTTAAAATATAAGACAGTATCATCATATGGACATTAAGAGTACTGTTGCCTCAAGTGTTCAATAAATTTATATTGTAACATCTTAGTTATCCATGTAACAACTTAGTGTAACATATAAATAAATTCATGTTGCATTACTTGACTGAAGCATCTATGGCAATAAATACATATTTAATCACAAACTTTTACCAAGGACTTATTTTTCTGGAAGGCACTTTTCCACATACTTAATCTTATTTAATCTTACTTTACTTCTGCTCTCCCAACCTCATAATACAAATATTCCCATTTAATAGATGAGGAAACTGAGTCTCAAAGATGTTAAGTGATTTCCATAAGTGCTCACAGTTAATAAATAGCAGAGGTAAGAATTAAACCCAAATCTTCTTGTGCAATATTTTTTCCATAACATTAGAACTGCTCCCCACTTGTCAATAATGGAAAGATTTTCTTTTCATCCAAATAAACATTTTACATTAATTTGTCTATTACATCTCAAAATTTCTTCTGACATATATATTTTTTATAAATAATTAGAGGCAGCTGCACATATAAATCTGTAGAGTATCCATCTAGGTACCAGACTGACTCTTTCACAAAAGGTGGGTATACAAAATAAGTATTTGTTCTGATTTACTTTTCAGCATTGACACAATTGACTAGTAAAGGTGTGGCAAAATTATGAATACTTTTTAACACTAGTAGGTGGTAAATGTTTCTTGCATGCTACAAAGAAATGCAAAGGTAAGCAATATGGTGAGAGTAGGGGGCCAAACAAAACTCAAACTCATACCAGAAATTCAATAATGTTACAGGCTATGAATACAAATTTCCTTGGCTGCTGATGAATCCAAGGGTCCCCCCTCAATGTCTCACCAGTTATTTCTGGGTGTACCCTGAGTGTTTCTATGGGATCAGGAATAAATCAAGACATACTATCACTGCCTACTTCCCTGCCCCTGGGCATCCTCTGGGTCTTTCCCACGTTCTCTGAGTCTCTGCTGAAGCCATTGCATATCCCTGTGTCCCTACTTTTGTCCCTTTACAAGAAGCTCCCATCCCCAAAGCTGCAAAACTTTTGAAACATCACATAGCATCTTTTTCAGGCTTCACAGCATGTTCAGAGCTACTCAACAATTTCTTATACCTATTTTTGTTTTATTCTTTGCGACCTGAGTCCTACCATAATCTTTTTTTTTTAAGTTTACTTATTTATTTTGAGAGAGACAGAGAGCGAGTGGGGGAAGGGTGGGTGTGTGTGTGGAGAGAATGGGAATCCCAAGCAATTTCTGTAATGTCAACATGGAGTCAGATGAGGAACTCAACTTCACCAACTGTGAGATCATCTGAGCTGAAAGAGTCCCACACTTATCTGAGCCACCCAGGCACCCGCAGCATATTTTGCTTAGGTCCTAAATATAAGAGTTGATCCTCTTCCCTATCATCACATTTTGTGTCTCCTGCCATTGACTGTTAAAACCAGCTCAAAGTGCCAGGAAGCCCTTACATGCTTGTACATAAACTCCTCTTCACCCTTGGCATAAAACCAAAAGCCCTCAAGAGGATCAAATAAGACTAACAGAAATTAGGGGTAGGTATCATGCTCACATACAGCTATCTTCCTCGTATTTACTGAATTTCAACCAATGGTTTTCAACTGGGAGCAATTTTTTTGTCCTCCAGGGGAAATTTGGCAAAATCTGAAAACATTTTTGGTTATGACAACACAGCCACAAACATCTAGCAGGTAGAGGTCTGGGATGCTGCTAAACTTCCTACAGTGTGCAGGAAAGCCTCCGTGACACAGAGTTATAGTCCAAACCACCAGCAGTGCCAGGACTGAAGACCCTGGTGAAACCACGTGATACTCAGAAATATATGACCACACAGGCTCAATAGTTCATCTCTCTAGGCAGGAGCATATTAGCCAAAAATTCAAAAATAGTAACAATTCTTAAAAACCCAGCCTGGAAGGATATCAATACAGCATTAATCTAGAATAGGCCTTTTCAGACTTTAATGAATGTAATAATCACTTGGTAAGCTTATAAAAATGCAGATTATTGAGACCCAGCCTTGACCCAATTAAGCAGAAATGAGGTTGCATCCAGGAATCTGTATTTCTAACAACCTCCTCAGGTGATTTTGATGCAGCTTGAACCACACTGTAAGAAACCATGTTAAGGAAACCAAATTGTGCACCAATGAAAATAACCTGAAACTCTGAACACTAAAATTCCTCTCTAGTTGAACATATGGCTAAAAAACACTGGATAGCTACAAAATAATTAAGATCATCAATTAAATAAGTTCTCTGCCTTAAACCAGTACTCTCAAATTTTTCATACGCATAAGAGTCACCCGAGATCTTGTAAACGTGCAGATTCTGATTCAGTAGGGCTGAGATAAAGTATGACACTCTGTATTCCTAAGGAACTCCCAGGTGATGGTCTATAGTGCTCCTTGGACCAGCACATTGAGCACTATGGTCTTAACTGCCAAAGAGAGTAAGACAAGACTTCTATTAACAAAGCACAGAGGAGGGAGCCAAGATGGCGGAACAGCAGGGAAGGTTTTGTGTGTCTTGCGTCCATGAAACAAAGTCAGAACAACACTAAACCATCCTACACACCTAGATAACTGACTGGAGGATTAACACAACAATCTGCACCACAAAACCACTGAACCACAGAATTTAGCAGGTACATGGCACAGAGGTGAACGTGGGGAGAGAGAAGCCGGCGGCGGGCAGGGAGCCGCCTTTGTAGGTGGAGAGAGGACAGAGATGGGTGGGGGGGGTGCAGAATACAGGAAAAGCACCCCTCCCCAAAACAGCTGGAGAAAAGTGGAAAATTGGAAACAGCTGCAAGGACTAAACTAAAAAGGGAGAAAGGAGAGGGTTTAAATTCCATTAATACTGTAAACAAGGGGAGCACAAAGGCCGCAACACTGCAGCTCAATACCTGGTGGTGCTCTGGTGGGAAGGGCGGATCCCCAGGAACAGAGTGGGGTCCGGGAGGTTCTCGGGCCACACGGGGAAAAGCGGTTCCACCGCTGGAAGGACATTTGGCAGAGACTGTTGAAGCCACCTGGTCCCTGCAGACCCCAGAGAACCACCACATTCGCTGGTGCTGGAACAAGGTCGTTAAGGGTGAAGCCAGGTGCCAGATGTGTGTTGTGATTTCCCATAATCCCTGAAACGCTGCTGCTACACTGTCTCGCTAACTTTTTCTGGGGCGGGCTGGCACCTGGCCGCAGTCTTGGGGCACTGGCAGCAGAGGGTCCAGCAAGCATTCCTGGGTGCAGCCGACATTCGGCCATTGTTCATTCGGCCATTGCTTGGTAAGACCCTCCCACAGAGGGGCGGAAAGGGTCAAAGCCGCAGTCCTTTGGAAGTAAGGGGCTGAGGAAAACAGCATCTGAGACAAAACTCGGGAGAGAGGTGCTGCCTGGGGCCTGGTCCCGGAGAGTGAAGAAGCGGGGAGTGGATGAAAGCTGAAGATAGAGGACGGGTGCGTGACTTCTGATCGGGGAGAACAGCGTTCGGATACTAGAGACTGGGTAGCTGGGTGACGCCATTTTCACTGCTCCCGCGCATACACATATGCACCTACAAGCGCCACAGCAATTCACCCCAGTAGGCTAGCAGCATCATCTAGTGAAGAATGGAGCCCTTACACTGAGCCCCGCCCAACTGCGCCAACCTGGCTCTTCAAGAACACAAGTCTCACCACCTACTTACGTTATGGACTATAAAGCGCTA
The DNA here is from genome assembly GCF_018350175.1 of Felis catus. Taxonomy (NCBI): domain Eukaryota; kingdom Metazoa; phylum Chordata; class Mammalia; order Carnivora; family Felidae; genus Felis; species Felis catus. Next base: position 71,976,545 of record NC_058374.1, read on the forward strand.
CATAGTCTGACTTCTGGGGGAAAACGAAGCAATTTCAGTCTTATTTCAGTCTGTTAGCAGGTCCATTTATTCAATTTTCTTTCTTTTTTCCCCCCTCCTTTATACTACTTTTCTTTTTCTTGAATACAGAAAGAGAAAAATTTCATTTCTATTTTAAATTTTTATTAAAAATATTTTTCTTTAAGTTTTTACTATATTTTGAACTTCTGTATATTTTTTTTTCAAATTCTATCTTACTTCCACCATTTATTTTAGTCTACTTCAGTATAATCAACTTTTCAAATTCTCAAACGATATCCTTTTTTTGTTTTCTTTTTTCTTTTTACTTTCTTTTCTTTTTCTTGAACAGAAAGAGAAAAACTTCATTTTTACTTTCAATTACTACCAAAAATATTTTTCTTTAATTTTTTTACTATATTATTTGCTTTTATATAAATTGGTTCAAATTCTATTTTACTTCCATCATTTTATTTTAGTCTACTACAGTGTATTCACTTTTTCAAATTTTCGAACAATTTCTTTATTTCTTTTTTCTCTTTTTCGTTTTCTTTTCCTTGAATACAGAAAGAGAAAAAATTCATTTTTATTTTTAATTTTTATTAAAAATATTTTTCCTTAATTTTTTCTGCTATATTCCTTATTTTGTGTAATTTTTTTCAAATTATATTTTACTCCCATTATCTCATTTTAGTCTGCTTCAGTGTATTCATTTTTTCAAATCCTCAAATGGTTTCTTTTTCTCCTCTTTCCCCCCAATTTTTTTTCTCTAATCTGTCAAACCACTTTCAACACCCAGACCAAAACACAACTAGGATCTAGCATCATTTATTAGATTTGTGTCTGTGTGTGTGTTTAATTTTTAAATTTTAATATTTCTTCTATTTTAATATTTTTTAATTTTAATTTTTCTAACTCATTATTTCATTTCCTCCCTTAAAAATTACAAAATGAAGGAATTCACCCCAAAAGAAAGAGCATGAATAAATGACAGCCAGGGATTTAACCAACACTGATACAAGCAAGATGTCTGAAACAGAATTTAGAATCACAATAATAAGAATACTATCTGGAGCTGAAAATAGATTAGAATCCCTCTCTGTGGAGAGAAAAGAAGTAAAAAAATAGAATGAAATTAAAAATGCTATAACTGAGCTGCAATCACAGATGGATGCAGTGGTGGTAAGGATGGATGAGGCAGAACAGAGAATCAGTAATAGAGAGGACAAACTTATAGAGAATAATGAAGCAAAAAAAAGAGGGAGATTAAGGCAAAAGAGCACGATTTAAGAATTAGAGAAATCAGTGACTCATTAAAAAGGAACAACATCAGAATCATAGGGGTCCCAGAGGAGGAAGAGAGAGAAATAGGGGTAGAAGGGTTATGTGAGCAAATCATAGCTAAAAACTTTCCTAACCTGGGGAAAGACACAGATATCAAAATCCAGGAAGCACAGAAGACCCCCATTAGATTCAACAAAAACCGACCAGCAACAAGGCATATCATAGTCAAATTCACAAAATACTCAGACAAGGAGAGAATCATGAAAGCATCAAGGGAAAAAAAAGTCCCTAACCTACAAGGGAAGACAGATCAGGTGTGCAGTAGACCTATCCACAGAAACTTGGCAGGCCACCAAGAGGTGGGAGGATATATTCAATGTGCTGAATCAGAAAAATATGCAGCCAACAAATCTTTATCCAGCAAGGCTGTCATTCAAAATAGGAGAGATAAAAAGTTTCCCTGAAAACAAAAATTAAAGGAGTTTGTGACCACTAAACCAGCCCTGCAAGAAATTTTAAGGGAGACTCTCTGAGGGGAGAAAATATGAAAAAAAAAAAAAAAAAAAAAAAAAAAATATATATATATATATATATATATATATATATATATATATCAAAAGCAACAAAGATTAGAAGGGACCAGAGAACACCACCAGAAAATCCAACTCTACAAGCATCATAATGGCAATAAATTCCTATCTTTCAGTACTCACTCTAAACGTCACTGGACTCAATGCTCCAATCAAAAGACACAGGGTAACAGAATGGATAAGAAAACAAGATCCATCTATATGCTGTATACAAGAGACCCACTTTAGACCTAAAGACACCTTCAGATTGAAAATAAGGGGATGGAGAACCATCTATCATGCTAATGGTCAACAAAAGAAAGCCAGAGTAGCCATACTTATATCAGGCAACCTATACTTTAAATCAGAGATTTAAAGATGGGCAGAAGGGCATTATATCATAATCAAGGGGTCTATCCACCAAGAAGCCCTAACAATTGTAAACATTTATGTGCCAAATGTGAAAGCACCCAAATATGTAAATCAATTAATCACAAATATAAAGAAACTCATCGATAGTAATACCATAATAGTCGGAGACTTCAACACCCCTCTCACAGAAATGGACAGATCATCTAATCAAAAAATCAACAAGGAAACAATGGCTTTGCATGACACACTGGAACAGATGGACTTAACAGATATATTCAGAACATTTCATCCTAAAGCAGCAGAATATACATTTTTCTCCAGTACACATGGAACGTTCTCCAGGATAGACCATATACTGGGACACAAATCAGCCCTAAGTACAAAAAGATCACGATCATACCATGCATATTTTCAGACCACAATGCTATGAAACTCGAAATCAACCACAAGAAAAAGTTTGGAAAGGTAACAAATACTTGGAGACTGAAGAACATCCTACTAAAGAATGAATGGGCTAACCAAGAAGTTAAAGAGGGAATTGACAAGTATATGGAAGTCAATGAAAATGATAGCACCACAACCCAAAACCTCTGGGACGCAGCAAAGGTGGTCGTAAGAGGAAAGTATATAGCAATCCAGGCCTTCCTAAAAAAGGAAGAAAGATCTCAGATACACAACCTAATCTTACACCTTAGGGAGCTGGAAAAAGAACAGCAAATAAAACCCCAAACCAGAAGAAGACAGGAAATAATAAAGATTAGAGGAAAAATTAATGCTATCAAAACCAAAAAAACAGTAGAACAGATCAATGAAACCAGAAGCTGGTTCTTTGAAAGAATTAACAAAATTGATAAACCACTAGCCAGTTGGATCAAAAAGAAAAAGGAAAGGACCCAAATAAATAAAATCAAGAATGAAAGAGAGATCACAATGAACACAGCAGAAATCAAGATCATAATAAGAGAATACTATGAGGAATTATATGCCAAATAAAATGAGCAATCTGGAAGAAATGGACAAATTCCTAGAAATATATACGCTACCAAAACTGAAACAGGAAGAAATAGAAAATTTGAACAGACCCATAACCAGTAAGGAAATCGAATTAGTAATCAAAAATGTCCCAAAAAACAAGAGTCCAGGGACAGATGGCTTTCCAGGGGAATTCTACCAAACATTTAAGGAAGAGTTAACACCTATTCTCTCGAAGCTGTTCCAAAGAATAAAAACGGAAGGAAAACTTCCAAACTCTTTCTATGAAGCCAGCATTACCTTGATTCCAAGAACAGAAACAGACCCCACTAAAAAGGAGAACTATAGACAAATTTCCCTGATGAACATGGATACAAAAGTCCTCAACAAGATATTAGCCAACCGGATCCAACAATACATTAAAAAAACTACTCACCATGACCAAACAGGATTTATACCTGGGATGCAGGGCTGGTTCAACATCTGCAGAACAATTAACGTGATTCATCACATCAATAAAAGAAAGGACAAGAACCATCTGATCCTCTCAAAAGATGCAGAGAAAGCATTTGACAAAATGCAGCATCCTTTCTTGATAAAAACCCTCAAAAAGTAGGGATAGAAGGAGCGTACCTCGAGATCATAGAAGCCATATATGAAAAACCCAACGCTAATATCATCCTCAATGTGGAAAAACTGAGAGCTTTCCCCCTAAGGTCAGCAACAGGACAGGGATGTCCACTCTCGTCACTGTTATTCAACATAGTATTAGAAGTCTTAGCCTCTGAAATCAGACAAAGAAATAAAAGGCATCCAAATCAGCCAGGAGGAGGTCAAACTCTCATTCTTCGCAGATGACAGGATACTCTATATGGAAAACCCTAAAGATTCCACCAAAAAACTTCTAGAACTTATTCATGAATTCAGCAAAGTAGTAGGATATAAAATCAATGCACAGAAATCAGTTGCATTCCTATACACCAACAATGTAGCAACAGAAAGAGAAATCAAGGAATCGATCCCATTTACAGTTGCACAAAAAAACATAAAATACCTAGGAATATTTTGAACTAAAGAGGTGAAAAATCTATACACTGAAAACTGTATAAAGCTTATGAAAAAAATTGAAGAAGACACACACAAAAAATGGAAATAGATTCCATGTTCCTGGATAGGAAGAACAAATATTGTTAAAATGTCGATACTACCCAAAGCAATCTACATATTCAATACAATCACTATCAAAATAACACTGGCATTCTTCACAGAGCTAGAACAAATAATCCTAAAATTTGTATGGAACCAGAAAAGACCCCGAATAGCCAAAGCGATCTTGCAAAAGAAAACCAAAGCAGGAGGCATCACAATCCCAGACTTCAAGCTATACTACAAAGTTGTAATCATCAAGACAGTATGGTACTGGCACAAGAACAGTCACTCAGATCAATGGAACAGAAGAGAGAACCCAGAAATGGACCCACAAACGTATGGCCAACCAGCCTTTGACAAAGCAGGAAAGAATACCCAAGGGAATAAAGACAGTCTCTTCAGCAAGTGGTGCTGGGAAAACTGGACAGCGACACACAGAAGAATGAACCTGGACCACTCTCTTACACCATACACAAAAATAAACTCAAAATGGATGAAAGACCTAAATGTAAGACAGGAAGCCATCAAAATCCTTGAGGAGAAAGCAGGAAAAAACCTCTTTGACCTCGGCCGCAGCAACTTCTTACTCAACATGTCTCCAGAGGCAAGGGAAACAAAAGCAAAAATGAACTACTGGGACCTCATCAAAATAAAAAGCTTCTGCACAGCAAAGGAAACAATCAACAAAACTAAAAGGCAACTGACAGAATGGGAGAAGATATTTGCGAATGACACATTAGGTAAAGGGTTAGTATCCAAAATCTATAAAGAACTTATCAAACTCAACACCGAAGAAACAAATAACCCAGTGAAGAAATGGGCAAAAGACATGAATAGACACTTCTTCAAAGAAGACATCCAGATGGCCAACTGACACATGAAAAAATGCTCAACTTCACTCATCATCAGGGAAATACAAATCAAAGCCACAATGAGATACCACCTTACACCTGTCAGAATGGCTAACATTAACAAGTAAGGCAACATCAGATGTTGGTGAGGATGCAGAGAAAGAGGATCTCTTTTGCATTGTTGGTGAAAGCATGCTGGTGCAGCCACTCTGGAAAACAGTATGGCGTTTCCTCAAAAAACTAAATATAGAACTACTCTACGACCCAGCAATTGCAGTACAAGGCATTTATCCACGGGATACAGGTGTGCTGTTTCAAAGGGACACATGCACCCCCATGTTTATAGCAGCACTATCAACAATAGCCAAAGTATGGAAAGAGCCCAAATATCCATTGATGGATGAATGAATAAAGAAGATGTGGCATATACATACAATGGGGTATTACTCGGCAATCAAAAAGAATGAAATCTTGCCATTTGCAACTACATGGGTGGAACTGGAGGGTATTATGCTAAGTGATATTAGTCAGTCATAAAAAGACAAAAATCATATGACTTCACTCATATGAGTGCTTTAAGAGAGAAACCAGATGAACATAAGGGAAGGGAAACAAAATAACATAAAAACAGGGAGGGGGACAAAACAAAAGAGACTCATAAATATGGAGAACAAACTGAGGGTTATGGGAGGGGTTGTGGGAGGGAGATGGGCTAAATGGGTAAGGGGCACTAAGGAATCTACTCCTGAAACCATTGTTGCACTATATGCTAACTAATTTGCATGCAAATTAAAAAAAAATAAAAAATAAAACAAGTTAAAAAATTTTTTTAAAAATAATAAAAAAATAACAAAGCACAAAACCATCAATCATAATTCTCATTTCCATCTGCATCTGGAAAATGGACATAGACTTTCAATGTTACCTCTACTAGAAAGTTAGCTCCATGAAGGCAGGAGCTTAATCAGTTTTGCTCACAGTTATATGACCAGCACCTGTTCATGGCCTGGCACATAGCCTGTGCTCAACACATACTACGAATAAATGAACAATGAACAAAGATTCTCTAAGTGAACTCTAGTGATAGAATCCAATCATGAATAAAATTCCCCCCAAAAGAGATTAGAACTCCAACTCCACCTCAGAGGGAAGAAAGTATAGCTAGAGTACAGGGGTAAAAGTGCACCAACTCTGGGGGTTCCAAACAGACCAGAATCTGCTACTCACCCTGACCAAATACAAAGGCAGAGAAAAGAGTCGTGGTGAAACAGAAAAGGACTTTATTTCAGTGAGGCCAACACCAGGAAGACAGTGGACCAATGTCTCAAAGACTGTCTCTGAAATACTGAAAATACTTCCACGTTTATAGAAGGCAAATGAGGGACAAAGGTGGGTAGGTATGTGCACATGGGCAGCAAAGGTCAAAGGGATCATTGTCTTGAGGTCAGTCACAGGTAGGGGTCTTGCTGGCTCAGGGAAGTATTTAGTGCTTGCCCTGGTAGTTTTGGTTTCCAGTAGGGGATGATTTGCCCTCAGAGTCTTCCCCCTGTTCCAAGAGACAAGTTAGAAAGAACCCAACTAGTGGGATGCCTGGGTGGCTCTGCTGGTTAAGCTACCAACTTGGGCTCAAGTCATGATCTCACAGCTTGTACATTCAAGAGCCTTGTACATCTCAGAGCCTGGAGCCTGCTTCAGATTCTGTATCTTCCTCTCTCTCAGCCCCTCCCCTGCTTGCTTGCTCGCTCTCTCTCTCTCTCTCTCAAAAATAAACATTTAAAAAATTAAAAAAAGAAGTAAAGAATCCAACTTGAAAAGTTTGAGGTCAAAATGGAGGCAGACAGCTGAAGTCCTCTTTTAAAAGTACTTAACCCTATTTAATACATATATGTATCATTAATTGATGGCTGATTCATAATTTGTTCCTTATATAGATAGCTTCCAAAACTCCAGCAGACTTATATGAATATTTTTTTAGAGAAGTGCATTCTTTGGGGCAGAAAATCAGTTGACAGTGAAAGTCACATAACTATGATGTTTAGTTTCAAAAGGATAGTATATGGCTAGCACTGATTATTTCTTTAACTTATTTTACATGAGAAACTATGGCTAAGAAGAAATTCAGAGGAATTCAATCTTTATTAGGTTTGGTTTTAAAAATTTAAAGTCCTCCCTTCATATCAGAGAAGACCCTGCCTTCAAAGAAAAAAATGCCCTTTTTCTGCAATTTATATATCTTAATGATGTTCAAGTTTACAAATGAACAGAAATTGTTTTTGAGTCAGCAAAAGCTGAAATTAAGGATCACAGAGAGTAAATGATGAATGAGCCCAGGACTGCTGCTAATGCAAGTTCAAATTTAGCTGTGTCACTTGATAGTGATTTTCAAGTTTTTCACTTCTCAATTAGAGAAGGAAAAATTCTTATGAAAAACAACACAACACACACACACACACACACACTCACTCACTCACACACTTATCTCCTCAGCATAGTAAATATGGTTTAAATAGATGTTCCATTAAGGCCTAAAAACACTAATGTTTCCATATATGGCCTTCATTATGTTGAGGTATGTTCCCTACAAACCTACTTTGTTGAGGCTTTTTATCATGAGTGGCTGTGGTACTTTGTCAAATGTTTTTTCTGCATCTATTGAAAGAATCATATGTTTCTTACCCTTTCTTTTCTTAATGTGATGTATCACATTGATTGATTTGTGAATATTGAACCACTCTCGCAACCCAGGAATAAATCCCACTTGATGGTGGTGAATGATTTTTTCAATGTATTGTTGGATTCGGTTCGCTAATATTTTGTTGGGGATTTTTCCATCCATGTTCATCAGGGATATTGGCCTGTAGTTCTCTTTTTCAGTGTAGTCTTTTATCTGTTTTTGGTATCAGGGTAATGCTAGCCTCTTAGAATGAATTTGGAAATTTTTCTTTCTTTTCTATTTTTTGGAATACTTTGAAAATAATGGGTATTATTTCTTCTTTATATGTTTGGTAGAATTTGTATGTGAAGCCATCTGACCCTGGACTTTTGTTTGTTGGGAGTTTTTTGATTCCTGATTCAATTTCTTTGCTGGTTATCAGTATACCATATTAATTCTGGAAGTTGGTTTATGTGGCAACTTTTTCACTTTGTTAGATGAATAGATGATGCCTTCATATTTGAAAACATCAGAAATGCTTTTGCTCCTCTCATTTTTGTTGTTGTTAATTTGTAACTGTGATGGTTAATTTTATTTGTTTACCCCAGTGAGCGTTAGGACGACCAGATATTTTGTCAAACTTTATTCTGGGTGTGTTGGTGAGGGTGCCTAGGGATGAGATTAACATTTGAATTGGTGCACTGAGTAAAGCAGATTGCCTCCCTAATGTGAGCTTAAGTGGGTGGGCATCATCCAATCAACTGAAGATCTGAATGGCTGAGTAAGAGGGAAATATTGACTGCCTGATTGTGAGCTGGGATACTGGTCTTCTCTTGCCCTTGAACTGGAATTTACACCATTGGTTCTCCTGGTTCTCAGTTCTTTGGACTTGGACCAAAATATGCCATGGACTCTCCAGATACCCAGATTGCTGACTTGTGGATCTTGGGATCTTCTCAGCCTACTTGAGCCAATTCGTTATAATCAATCAATCTCTCTCAATCAATCAACCTTTCTCTCAGTCCATATATGTCCTATTGGTTGTTTTCCTGGAGAATCCTGATTAATACAGTAACCTCAGGCTTTTTTTAGCTTAAGAAACTCTACCATAACACACCACAGAGAGTACATCATTAGCCATAATTTTGAAAGCTACAGTGTCTATGAGAATTCCCTAATTAATCCCATAGGGCTCAGCCCTCTGGTTATTTATCCCCACTCTGTTAACAGGCCTCCCCTTAACTCCAGTGGGGACTTGTGTGCAGGCTTTACAATCAGAGAATTAAGCTCATTCTGCATCTTTCCCTTCTTATCTCTTGGAGCAACTCTGTGGGGCTATCTCTCATCTTATTCTTAAAAATATCCTCTCAGATTGGCTCTATATTCCACAGTTAATGATATGCAGATACTAGCTATGTCAGGAATTCATAGTAAATGAATTATTTGTGAAGTGGTAATAAGCTGAGAAAGAGAAAAAAAAGGAAGGAAGGAAAGAAAGAAGGACACAGGGAGAGAGGGAGGGGAAGGACAGGAGGGAAAGAAAGTCTGTTTTCCCATTGTCTTCCTATGTGGGTTATTTACAGGGTCTCAGCTCATTACAAACTTTCTAATGCCATTGAACTGCTTTCTGGATGGAGTACAGATTTTTTTTCCTTTTCAGAAACATTCAATGTGTAAGCCAGTTAGCTACTTTTAAAAAATGTCTCTCTAAAGAAAAATCTATATGCTATTATTATTTACAAAAATAAGAATTAGATTAGGTATCTAATGAGTAAATTAAAAGCAGTAAAAATTGGGGAGCCTGGATGGGTCAGTAGGTTAAGCTTCAGAGTCTTGATATTGGCTCAGGTTGTGATCCCCTGGTCCTCTCTCTCTCTGCCCCTCCCCAGCTCCTAATTGCATGGGCGGGCACTCTCTCTCTCTCAAAATAAATAAATTTTTTTTCTAAAAGTAGTAAAATTTTAAAAACACTAAATCTGTAGATACATGATATGAATTTGAACCCTGGGCTTACTGTTTGCTGTGTGGGTAAATGATTTGGGGCAAACCATTTGATTTCCTGGTTCTTTAATTTTCTTCACCCCAAAACAAGATGTTATAAAAATGCCTGCCTGCATCATAGGACCACTGGAAGAAATCAGATGCTGTATCTATAAAGCATATTAAGTGTCTCTTAAGAATCATATGGTTATTAGTAGCAGGTGGTGCTTTTTATTATAGCCCCACTGACAAACAATAGAAGAAAGAAGAATACAAAATAGAATAGAGAAATTACTTGTGTTCATTAACAGTTATGCTCACATTACTTCGCACATGGGTTAGAATCTCCAAAAATACAGAACAAGAAAAAAGGTAGAAGAGGTATCATTAGCCAAAGGATTGCATTAAAAAGACAGGAATGAGATGAGAGGAGATAGTGTTTGATGTAACAGGTGGAAAGAAAAGAAGAAAAGATCTAAATATAACTTATAATTTATGTTTGAAGGTGTGCCATGCCTGGCACATAGCAGGCACTAAACAAATGTTTATTAAGATTCTAATCTCCACATTCCAGTGGCATTTAAATTAAGTACCTTCTACCTGCCAGACGTGTAATGTTCAAGTGACTTGGTTTGCACATTTTAGATAGAATTAAAATCTTAAGTAAAAATTTAGAGTGTACAGTGAAAGCAAGATAGAGATAGGGAAATTTCTGGGATTTGTGGTCCTTTTACTATCCATATATCAGTGCACATATAATTTAACAAATAGCAAGTGTTCTAAATGAATGAATTCCTTTTCTTGCACTACTCAAAGTAATTTTTAAAGGCCAAAACATACCAATTTAAAACAACTGAATTCCTTTTTACCTATAAAAATCAATATGACATTAGCCTTTCCTATGCAATATAAGCACAATTCAGTAAGTTCAATGCTTGTCCTCAATAATTCGTTAGTGGTGGGGTAGCCTAAAGGTGCCCATCTGTTCAGCATATCTAAGCATTTCAAAACCATTAACAAACAAATATTTCTTAAACTCTACGTTGTCTATCTCTATTTTAGAAGTTTAGAGGAATTCAAGGAAAATAAAACAGTTTATGACCACAAGACACTTATAGGTGGGAGACCTATATATACAGGCATACATGTATCAGTCCTTTAATAAACTGTATAGTGTATAAGAAAGTATATTACAATGGGACAATTGGATATAAACCAGTACAGAACAAGGTATTCATTCTTTGGTCAGAAAAAATTTTAAAAAATAGATTTGAGAAATTAAATCTTTGTACTTAATTCATCACGACAGTCTTCAGAAAGAAAATAAAACATAAGTAGTCTGGAAGGATAATTAAATCATGAAGCATTAGACCAAAAAGCAAAAGGTATTTCTGCCAGATTATAGAAATTTGCTATAGCTACCATAATAAAGTACCACAAACTGGTGGCTTAAGCAACAGAGATTTATTGTCTCACAATTCTGCAGGCTAATAGACCAGAATCAAGGTGTTGGAGGGACGGTTCTTTTCTTAGGGTTGGAAGGACAATTTATTCCATGCCCCTTGCTTACTTTCTGGGGCTTTCCTGGAAATCTTTCGTGTTCTTCAGTTTGTAGATGCATCACTCCAATCTCTACCTTCATGCTCACATGACATTCTCCCCCTGTGTCTGGGTCTACATTTTCCCATTTTATAAGGACAACAGTCATACTGGAGTAGGACCTCACCCTTTTCCACTATGACTTCATCTTAACTAATTACACTTGTTAACAGTTCCATTTCCAAATAAGGTCACTTTCTGAGGTACTGTGTTTTCAAACTTCACCATTTGAATTTTAGGGACACAGTGCAATCCCTAACACAGATGAACCATTCTGAGCCAAGTAATTGATTAAATAGCTCTAGGTGACTTGCTAAGGCTTAATGGATGAAAAACTCAAAGGCCAGACACCAGAGAACCTTGGAGCCTTCAGGCAACAGACAACCGTGGAACCTTAGCAAAGGAGCTTGACGTGCTGAACTGGAAGGCACTGTGGGCTCTCAAAGAAAAGAAATGGTGTTTTGTAAACGTTAATCTGGAGAATGGGTCCTGGCTGGGTCAGGAGGGAGTGAGACACTAAAGACAGAATAACTAAGTAGAGGGTGACAGGAAGTAAAAAATATCTGGCAGCAGCAGTCAGAATGAAAGAGATTAAATGAATCCAAGAGAAAGTGGTCTATCAATAAGAGATTATTCTTCTAGGGAGTTCAGATTATACCAAACAATCGCCTATATTCTCATTAATCTGAGTACTTAATAAGACATCAATTACTGATTTCAGTAATTATAGGTGATATGCAACTATATGAATGACTCACTTGTACAAAATTAATTTCCTGTTCTTGTGTAATGCCAAAGGCTTGGAGAGCAACAACGCCAGCCAACTGTTTAAGGAGTTTGGGAATCCAGAAAAAGCTTCTTCAACATAACGCACTATTGGGCTGACACAATGTAATCCCTGGCAACTATCATGCACCGAAGAGAAAAAGTTAACAAATGAATGACTTCTGAAGACACTATCTAAAATGGAATGCCAAGGTGGTCCTAACACAATAGTGAATAGTGGAATGTCAAGAAGGAAGATATAGTCAAAACATCAAAAGCTCCTATAATTTTCATTTTAGAATGAAGACATGTAGCAAAGAACCATTCTGGAAAACATGATGGCCAGACTAATTTTTGACAACTCTTTCAGATTATATGTACTGACAAGAGATGAAGTGAAGGGCAAGTACTGAAATTTTACTAAGAATCTAAAGCGAATGAGGGACATTGAATGGATGGAATTGAATACGTAATTTTTAAAAGAAACATGGTAAACATATATATAGCTTATAAGAAATACAAAGGAGGCCAACATACTTCTGAATATTTTATATCCGTTATATCTAAAAGGTGGGCAAGACATACAATCATAAAATCCTAATATTAAACCATGTTTATAAATACGTAAGGCATTTCGAAACTCATTCATGAACAACAGGTTATCATCTATATGGCTGAGATACTGGAGGTAAAGGAGAGACAGAACTTAAAAGGAAAAAAAGAAGACAGGGAAGAAAAATGCTTCTTTAGCCCTACTTCCTTTAAGCTACTGCTCTCTTCCTCCTTCCCTTCATAAGAAAACATCTAGAAGGAGTTCTGTCCCTTCATCAGATACATTTTTTCCCATTATGCAATATTCAGTGTGCTCCCAATTGGCTTGTGTCCTCACTTTTGCACCCAATTTAGCTATTGCTCTTGTCCTCAATGTCATCCATAAAGTTCCATGCAAAGGACATCTCTCAGTCTTCATCTTTATTGATCTCTAAGAAGCATTCCACTTTCTTCTTGAAATTCTCTCTGTCTCTTGGTTCCTATAACACCACCTTCTCTTTTCTCTCCTCCTACATTTCAGCCACAATTTTGCTGTCTCCGTCACCAAATCATGTTTTCTATAAAATGCTCAAAGTCTGGAGTTTTCAAAAACTCCCTAGGCAATTTCTTACAGTTCTTCAGCTACCATTTATATGCCAAAGAATCCCAAATTGTATGTACAACTTAAACTTCTCTGAACTCCATATCCAAATATATTCAACAGGGTACTCAGCTGTGATGTTCCATAGGTACCACAACGCAACCTGGTGATTTTCCCACCCAGTCTGTTTCCTAAGTAAGTAGCACCACCATCTGCCTGTTACTCAGGCAAAGAAGCCTAGGTAGCAACCTTGAAACCTCTCTCCTCCTCATCTCCTGTCACCCGTTAACCAGCAGGACTAGTTTTCCCTCACAAATGATCTCAAACGCATCCACATCTCCATTTCCATTTTTTTTTAAGTATTTTTTTTTCGTTTTATTATTTATTTTTGGGACAGAGAGAGACAGAGCATGAACGGGGGAGGGGCAGAGAGAGAGGGAGACACAGAATCGGAAACAGGCTCCAGGCTCCGAGCCATCAGCCCAGAGCCGGACGCGGGGCTCGAACTCACGGACCCTGAGATCGTGACCTGAGCTGAAGACGCTTAACCGACTGCGCCACCCAGGCGCCCCTCCATTTCCATTTTTAATGCAAGCCACCACTGTCTCTCATTCACTAGTTTCCCATATCCACTGGTTTCCCACATCCGGTCTTACCTCCATTCAGCCTAAAGCTGAAGTGATTTATTTAAAACACAAATGTGATCAAGGCACTTCACTCCTTAAAAACTTTCATTGCCTACCCCTTTGTTCTTAGCATGAAACCCTTATTTAGTCCTTACTGTGCCCTTCAAGGCCATGCCGCCCTTCATCCATTTCATCAGGCACCTCTCCCTTTGCTCTCTGCCTTCTATCAATTCTTACAAAGTGTTTCTCACCACCTGGAGGCCTGCTGAGTCCTCTTACTTGGCAAATTCCCTTCTTTCCCATCCTTACTTCTATGCCTAGCTGATGTTTACTTAATCTTTAGATTTCGGAAACAAACAAACAAATTTTCTTCAAGCACTCCCACCCACCCAGATCAGACTCTTGTTAACCTATTTCTCTTTCAGGGCATTTGCCACATGTGAAATTAAATGCTCTTTGGTGTAATGAACTGGATGTTATATTTCTTGACTGAGATAATATCAGTTATGTATGTCTTATTTACTGTTTCACCTCTAGTGTAGCCTTGAACAAAGAAGGCATTCAATAAATGTTTGCCAAATGAACAAATGAACTCCAACATTTAACAGCGCTATTTTAAACCTGATAAGTAAACTGTGGTAAAAATCAATAATCTCAATTACAGTTTTACCATTAAAACAACCCTACAGATTTAATAAACATAATGTATATCACTTACAAATTATTACTTGCTTATTTTTGTATATAATCATAAGTCTAATTTCTTAGAGGACCAGAATTCTGTAGACCATCTGATAGACAACATGAACCATTGCATAATTTTTAAATGTTGCTTCTAAGAAGTCAAATATCCTTAAAGTTAACAATAACAGAATGAAAAGGAAAACCAAATTTGATCAAAATACTGGAAAAAACCTCTTAACGTGAATAATGAAAGATACAATATTAAAAGTCCTCATCATGAAAAATTCAAGATCTCTGTAATAAACCAAGTTTTTCCATCATTTTCTTAACTTTTGAAGATTTTTATCTTTAAATGACAAAGAAATAATGTGAAGAAATTTACAAACCATCTTTCAGTATGATCCATTCAGAATGCAAAGTAGCTGCTCATTTGTGCTATACATTTATACTTAACAATGATAAAAACCCATTTTCAATAGGTTGCATTAAAAAGTTATTTAATCTAAATCTCTGCCCTCTTCTCTTAAACTCTTTCCTGTCTCAATAAACAGCAACATCATCCATGTGTTGTTCAAACTCCTTTAATCCCTCCTCAATTCTCCTCCACAATAAACTATCTGCAAGTACTGTTGGCTCTACTTTCAAAACAACACCAAGAACACGCTTCCTCCTCTTTATCTCCCTTATCATTTCCTTAATCCAGACCACCAACATCTTTGCCTAAACTACTGCAAAAGCCTCCCAACTGGTCTTCCTATTTATGTCTCTTTCTCCCCACCATATTTAACCCATAATCTACAATTTAGTTAATTTAAGGCACTGCAGCCAGAGCCATCCTTTTCAATATAAGTATATCACTCCCCTATTTGAGATGAACCTAAAATCCTTACAAGCCTCCCTAAAATACCTGGCCCCTACTTCATTCTTTGATTGCATCTTAACTGACTCCTCTGCTGCATCACATTATCCTTTCTTTCAGTTTCTAGAACATCCAAGATAGTTCCCACTTAGGGGTTTTCTACTTGCTATTGCTCCTGCTTGAAATGCTCTGTTCCAGATCTTTCTATGCTGTTTCCTTACCATCAAATCTCAAGTCAACTGTCAACTCGTCTCCATCAACCCCATAGACTTTCCCTGACCATCTCATCTAAATTAACCCCCAATCATTCTCTATCACATCATCCTGTTTCATTTTATTCCTATTATTTATTACTACCTGAAACTGCCTTCTCTATTTCTATGGTTACCACTTATTCTCTGTCTTCCCCCTAGAATGTGAGATCTGAACACAGGAAACTTCTCAGTCTTATTCACCATTCACTACCCAGTACCTATAAAAGTGCTTGGTATACAATAGGTGCTCACTAAATCTTTATTACATGAGTGCACATACTTAACCACAACAACAAAAGCAGAAGCTCAAAATAAAAATAATGATCAGAAAATTAAGATCCAGAAAGAGGTATCACATGAATTTATATCATGTGGTTTCATGTTACACATTTTGACAGTATCAGTGGGGCTTATTATATGTTAGAGATCTCAAATATTATAATGAAAATACACTAAGTTTCAAAATGAGCATTTTTTTAAAAATCTGCATCATAAATGGAGAAGGAAAGACCTATCTTTCAGCAAAAATATAATGGTCTCTTTTGGACTGAATCAGAAGCATTTAAAGAAATACTTTGGAAAAAAAAAGGTCAATTTTAAAAATAAATACCAACTTTTAAGGCAGAGAAAATCTATTGAAAGCTAAGAGAAACAACAGAAATTGGTTTCCCAAGGGCCAATAAATCATCGTGTAGCTAAACAGAGGCTGGCAAGTTTATACCTTAGAGGTTTTCTGTCTCCAAGGACCAATGGCACATTCTTGACATTTGGAAAGGATAAGTCTAGAACCCTCCAAATGTCCAAACACCACTGTGTCAGTGTTCTTACTTGCAAGACCCACTAGCTAGTCACATATTTAATGAGAATCATCTAAATCTGTGCCTCAGGGAAGTAATAAATTACTACATCTCATGGACTTCCAGGGTCTTTCCTGAACAGTATTTGTGAATGTCAAGGGCCTCCTCACAGTATCTGGACTGTTTCCATGAGAGAATAAACTACCGTAGATATTAGTTTAAGATTCTAAAAAAATAACTAGGCATCTATTTACTCCACTGGAGCTATTTACTAAATACCACGGAGCATTAATACAACCACTGAGATTACTCACAGTAGCAAACAAAGATAGCAGTGGTACTTTATCTTCCTGTTAATTGATTGCTTTTGTTCAACAACATTGGAAAAATCTGACTACAATTCTAACTGCAAGCCACAGTAATCATGTCAATATGTGAACTATCTGAATATCTAATTATGAAAAAAGAAAGGCAATTTCACAGTGGAAGTATTATTTTAATTCAAGAAACCAGCCATATAACTTATTAGTCTGACATATAGCAGATAGCTAAAAAACTTTAATTTGAAAGATAATTATTTTTAGCTGATTAATATGCTTCAAATTAAATTCACTGCTTTTAATGGGCCCATCAACTTGACAACCTGGGAAATTAATAAATTTTGCATGCAGTAATCCTAGGAAATTTAAACAGCTGAGCTACACATCATTACAAGGATTACCTTCACAGTAGGCATTGTCCTCTCGAAGAGCCCTAAAACCATCTCGACAGCTACAAACGGCCCTGTCATTCAGATTTCTGCAGACAGAATTCTCCATGCAGTTATGCCTTTCAGAACAAAAGTCATAACCTACAAGAAAAAAGAAACTTATTAAGGTAAATGAAAATATGACAAAATGAATAAATTTTGCTGACTAAATACTCCCTTTGATTTAGAAGCCATTTTTCCCTAAATTATTTTTTAAATTGATACCTTCATCCATTGTTAGAGAACCACATGCTATGTGTACTAAAAGGCGTTTATGTTTAACTCAGGTGTTTCCTATTTCAAGTTAATTCTGTCTCCTATGTCTTCCTTCTGACTTTAGGTTTCCTAGTCCCTGATATTTGAAGTATAGCCCTCCAAATATCTGGAACAAAAAGAGATCCATGGAGTCTAAAATGAAGATTTACAATATAAAAGACAACTCAGGAGGTGCCTGGGTGGCTTAGTTGGTTAAGTGTCCAACTCTTTGTTTCTGCTCAGGTCATAATCTCATGTTTTGTGAGTTCGAGCCCCACATCAGGCTCCGTGCTGTGCGGAGCCTGCTTGAGATTTTCTCTCTCCCTCTCTATCTCTGCCCTTCCCCCTCTCACTGTCTCTGTCTCTCTCTTAAAAATAAATGTATAAACTTAAAAAAAAGATAATTCAGTGAGAAAGTAATCTGTGAATTAGAGGTTGAACATTATCAGTACTATGGATAATACAGCCCTGGGCCGGATGAAATATGAACATTGTGTACTTAAGAAATGAAACAGCCTGACATCCTTAAAAAAAAATTGTAAATGTGTCAAAAATGAAAATTATATCCCTTTAATTGTCTCTGGAAATCTGCAAGGCAGAGGATGTCCACTCAAAAGAAGGGGAAAGAATTATGAATTACAAAGATTTCACAGATTCCAGAGTCTTTATGAGAGGATGGAAAAAAATGGAACATTTTATAAACAGTGGTACCAGTCACGTGTAATTTCTTAGGATCTCTTCTGCCTGTGTGAATCCCTTGTTCAAAGATCTAAGATGCTGAAATGAAAAGTTTAAACACTGGACTCCATACTAAATGGAAATTACATGATTGTACATCATTCAAACAATTTTCCAATTGCCTGATGCATAAGTTATCTATCTCATTTTACACTGTCTAATGAATTACAATTTCAATCCATGTACAGAAGAAAAGAGGACTAGAAAAATGTATTTCATGTAGCTCAGAATAAACTCATCTGCTCACATATAGTCAGGGAAAGACTTTTCACCTGAGCCAATCATGAAGATCAAAGTTCTACACTGGCCCATCTTACTTGTAACCAAATTACCATAGAAGGCTGTGATTCAGTGAAAGGGTGGGACTAAATAGTACCACAGCCAGCAGCATACTCTGGCACAGTGCTGTGGTTGGTGTCCATTCTGATTGCGTGGTGCCTGTAATGACTATTTTCAATATCACCCCACAGTTAAAGCGTATCCCCCATGAAGTGCAACTACAATGTATAGTAAAAAGTTGTGTGTACAACTTCATAAGCCTTAAGAAGGGTGATGCTCTCAAAATGCAATAATGGCATTAAAAAGGGAAATTAAAAAAAATGAATTAGTGATTTCTATGGAAATAAAATAGAACAAATGGGTATGAAGGCCAGAACAATATATAGTCAATAGTGGTATTTAAATCACTTGACAACTAAATTTTCTGGACGTGATTCCTCACAATCTACATTCTCATGTGTAAGGCCCAACCTTTATAAGTAAAACGTTCATTCTCAAGAAGAGAAAAAGAGTTAAAAATGTTTTCTCCTAAAGTCTTTTTCTTTCCTTCTTCTTTAAGTAGCTAAATTGAGACCGTACTTCTTAAAATGTATTCCATTGTCTTTTTACAATGCCTGAGAAGAAATAATTTCAGTTTAAAAGTCATCTTCATTTTCTACCCCAATAGCTCAGTACCTCATCAATCTATAATGAAAAGTCTCTAAGAAATCACTTCATATTTATTCTAAATTAAAACAAAGTTACTGTAAACACTGGCCCACTCCTTGAGTTATACACAGAATCAAGAGATCATGTGCTAACACAGTACTAACTCTGCAAAATTGCACCTGTAATGTTTCCAACAATGCTGACAGGGCTGTGACTAACAACAGGTATTGTGCTAAGGCATTTTTATTTTTCTTTCGTAAGTTTATATTTTTCAAAACTATCTTTCAATTTTTCCCTTTGCTACATTTTCTCTTCTCATTCTTCAGACTTTGCCCAATCTATGCCATCACTCTCTAGGCTATTCCACCTCTATTACAGTCCTTCTCCAATTTTACCTGTAAGTAATGCTTAGACCTCTTATCTCAGCATTGAATATCATGCATACATTCACCATGCAGTATCTAATTGCTTCAAGAATTTTCCAACTATAAGATAATGATGTGATGCTACCTTTACTGTTTGAGGTTCAACTAGGGAGTCCTTTACTTTTTATCAGATGTTTGTTTTTTTTTAATTGACCCAGAGACGTGAAAGCTAAAACTTTTGTCAATCAAATTCTAATTTACTCTAAACAATGTCAGATAGATATTTTTATTTATTTTCTCAACAAATTGATTGAATCCATTGGTTGTTTTACTGCTTAGATACAAATGCCAGTATCAAAAGACTACCTATTGATAGGTAGAAAATTCAGATTCAGTTAAAGTGGGTTGTTTCCAAACTATAGGTAATAACTTCAAAAACTCAGTATAAGATGGCAAAAACCCACAGCCCTATTACCTCCACACTTGCATTTCTAGTCATATGTGCTTGGCTTTTGGAGTTGAAAGACCTGGATTTACAACCAAATCTCTATTACTCACCAGCTGTGTAAATTACTACTTGTGTAAAGTAATTAACCTTTAAAACCTTTTTCTCATCTGTAAAATTAAGATGATATCTACCTTGCCAAAATGTAAAGTTCAAATGAGATCATCTATGTAAAAACATAATAGCACAGTATTTGTTAATAATTAAAGCAACTAGAGTATTACCAACAAGCCGCTAGCGAAATACATTGAGATACTTATCACAGAAGAAAATTCAAGTATTTGTTATAGATGGATGGATCTAATCTAATCTAATCTAATCTAATACAATCTAGCTTTTATTTCCCACTTTGGACTTAAACTTCAAAGCTACCAAGTTTTCTATTCCTTTTATAAGTTTTTCAAATTTACATGAAGTCCTCTGTTTTTTGGTAAGTATAGATCTTTCTATAAAATATTAATATGCATTTCCCTACAACTGGTTGAATAGGAAAGGGTGAATACAAAAGATTATGAGTAAGAATAATAAACATAAAAGGTTATACATAATAATCAGGGGAAAGATAATAAACTTTGAGGTGGTTTTTGTCCACTAGGTCTATTTCTCCTTTTTGTGGGGAGAAAAAAACAGCCCACATGGTTGGTATGGATGAACCATTCACCCCTATTGTTAACCCATGTGCCGACAGGAAGATGGACTGTACCGCCCTTCAGGATAATCAATGCATCCCACTGACCTGGAAACATTAGTTCCTTCAGGTCTGGGCATATGACCCAGTTCAGGCTAATGAAGATGATTAAAACTCAATTATGGGACTTTTGTTCAACTCCTGAAGATACTAAGTTTTTCTTTCACCTACTCCAGTATCATAACGATGCGAGCATAAGAATGTCAGTGGTCTAGCTGAAAACACAGGGAGCCTGAAAATAAAGCCACTTCAGAAGAGACAAACAGATCCACCTAGGCAAAGGAACAGGATTGCAGAGCTGTAAAAAGCTTCTCATAGGACCCATATTTTCCATTTCTTGCCTACATCAGTTGGATTGGGTGTTTTATTACTTACACCTAAAAGATTACTAACTTATTTAGATATTTGCAGGATGATGGATAATCGTGATTTTTCCAAAATTATGTTTCATGTGCATAGATGTATACTTTTTAAAAAGCACTACTTGCAATGGATTTCTTTTAGTGTGTATTAAAAATATGTGAATCTAACAAATAATGCCATTATTTTATGGATACCATTGTTTGGAATGAAGCTAAATTTTTGAAAAATGAGTGACTAACAGTAGATATAAGAAAATTAACTAAATTATGTTATTAGTAATACATATATAACAAGAATCATGAAGGTATAATTGAGTAATGTGGGAAACTGTATTATCCAGAAGTTGGGAGAAAATCTATGCCCGCTGAACCTTCTATGTATAGATGTCCCTACTACTTATAGGACTTGATGAAGTAAATGCTAAATTAAAGTGGGGCATCCAGGGAGGAGAACTTACTGGTATTGCAAACAGAGAAAGGTGTTGCCAAGGGAGGAGGAAAAAGGAAGAGATGCAGATACAAAAATTCTATAATATAATTTCTGTATCTTTCTGAGTCAGAGTCCTCACTGTATCACCAAGTCTCTGTCATGTTGTAATTCGCTATAGCCTTGAAGAGGTTCTCAAACATGAAAAAAATGAAAAGACCAGTCCTGCTACACTGCTGAGCTACTATGACATAAGATCCCCAGCTGCAGAGTACCAAAAAACAGTCTTGGTTGGATTGGATTTGGTGCCTAGAGATCTGGGGTCTTATTTAGGTGCACAGCTTCGTTTCTGGCACTGGCTGAGCCTCTGGTGGAAAGGCCAACACTTTCATCTCATGCTCTGCCCCCAGGGAATATTTAGTGACCGTTATTGCAAAACTGACTTTTTTCAGATGTGAACGCAGCATCCTTAGCACTAGGCAGACAGGCCTGGAAACTGGAGGCCAATTATATTACAAATACATTTGTCACAACATATGAGTAGGTGTTAACTCAAAATTTAAGCCTTAAGAACTTGACTTTTTCTAGTTTAAAAGTCAGGGAATGCCAGGAAACGCATTTGTTTATTCTATATATTTGAAATCAGAAATTAAAGCAATCTTTATTATAAATGGTGCTTAATGTTTCAAGAAGAACCAACTTGTCCAATTTTAGTTCCAGCATTATGTAAGCTAGTAGTTCTCAAACATGGCTGTGTAAAAAAAAAAAAAAAAAAAAAAATTAATAGGAGAGGTGTTTTTTGTTGTTGTTTTGTTTTATTTTGTTTTAATGGTGATACCATGGTTCCATTTCTGATCAATTATATTAGAATCTCAGGGGGAGGAGGTGTTGGTCACAGTATATTTCATCACTGTATTTTGAGTGTGTTGTGTAAACACATTAATTTTTAAAACTATAAACAATTTAAATATAACAACTTTTGTAGCTAGCATTTCCATTTCTTAACTTGTTTTTTGCAATATATCAGGGCTCTGTTAAAAATAAATGGATGTGATCAAGGCTTCTTTTGATATCTGAAAGGCCTTATCTCAGCCACTCACTCAAATCTTGTCCTAGCCAACCTTGTCTAATTTCTAGACCTCTTGAGAGGCTGTTTACCTCCCAAATCTCTAAGTAGCTCCTGGATACTTCCAGGGGATTAAAGATGGCCACAAATTTTTCACACTCTTATCATGATGGGGTCTATAACCCCCACCCCTCTTGATTCTGGGCTGGCTTATAACTCTTTCGACCAGAGGAATATGGTAGAAGTGATGCTGTGTCAGTTCCAGACCTAGTCTTTAAGAGATCAAAACCACCATTTAAGAAGTCCTGAGATTACATGCAGAAGGAGAGGGTTTCAGATGTACCCAGTCTTCCTGTCATCCCTACTGAGATGCTTAGCGTATAATGAGTATAGTGAGGCCATCTTGAACCTTCTAGCCCAGCCTAGCTGAGTGACCTGAGTTAACACCATCTTTCAAAAGAATCACCTGTCTAAATGCCTGACACACAATATTGCAGACTATAAAACAATAGCTGTTGTTTTAAACCACTGAGCTTTGGGGCAATTTAGCATGCAGGAATAGCTAGCAACTCCAAATGTAGTCTCACTGACCAGTAATATCAGTATCATCTGGGAGCTTATTAGACACACAGGTGTTTTTGGCTCTGAGCCAGACCCACTGAAGTAGGATCTACATTTTAATAAGATCCCCATGTCATCTGATGCACACTGAAACTTGAGAAGCACTGGTTTAGTCTACCTTTGGTTGCCAAAGAAACTCTAGTCAGGCTGCAGGGTGCGTCCAGCTCCCAAATCAAATGAGTGGAATGTGCATTCTTTTGATTTTTATTTTTTTTAATGTTTGAGAGACAGAGACAGACAGAGAGCGAGCAGGAGGGGGACAGAGAGGGAGAGAGGGAGACACAGAATCTGAAGCAGGCTGTCAGCACAGAGCCTGACATGGGGCTCAAACTCACGAACTGTGAGATCATGACCTGAGCTTAAGTCAGTTGCTTAACCAACTGAGCCACACAGGAGCCCCATGTGCATTCTTGATTCATATCAAGTTCCACACATGCTCTGTTCAAGATGCTGGCTCAGGCAATGTGAAGATGAAAACTGAAATGGTCTTTCTATCTACTTGATATAATCTTTTTTAGTAGTGTTCCTTAGCTGCTGAGAGCTGTTTTGAAAACTTGAAAGTGGACCAATACTTGGTAGACGAAGTCTTAAACCACTTTGAAATGCCCAAATAGCCTTTCACAGAACTGAGACTTTAAAACCCTTAATTGAATGAATGGATGAAAGAGCTAAAAGGAAAACAAAACAAAACAAAACTGCACCACTCTGTTAAAGATGGGGGCCTGGGTGGCTCAGTGGGTTGAGTGTCCAAGTCTTGGTTTCAGCTCAGGTCATGATTTCAAGGTTCATGAGATTGAGCCCCACATCGTGTTCTGTGCTGACAGTATGGGGCCTACTTGAGGTTCTCTCTCTCCCTCTCTCTCTCTCTGCCCATCTCCCAGTCGCTCTTTGTCTCTCTCTCAAAATAAATAAAAATAAAATTTAAAAAATGGGACAGGGATATTATGTCTGCTTTTAATAGACAAGGTATAAAAGAAATACAATGGTACATGTTTTATAGTTTCTTTTTCTTTTTCTCCCACCCATCCCATTTAAACTTTCCTTTGCATCATCATAAAAGCCATTATTCAAAAAGAGCTAATAGGTCATACAGGGCAGTACCCTATACAGTACCAACTATATCAATTATGAGCATCTACAACATCCCTGGTGTCATACTAGGTGTTAAGGATATAGAGGTGAATATTAAGAGCTAGCCCTGTTCTCATGGTGCATAGTCTAATAAAGGAGAGAGATTCACAAATGATAATTTCAATAAAATACAGACAGACCCGACTTAGGATGGTTTGGCTTGTAAGTTTTCAACTTTATAATGAGCAAAAGTGATATACATCCAGTAGAAACTGTACTTTGAATTTTGAATTTTGATCTTTTCCTGGGCTAATGATAAATGGTACAATCCTCACTCATGAGGCTGGTAGGGCCAGTGAATGACAGCTCCAAGTCAGTCACGTAATCACAAGGGTAAACCACTGGTACAACCATCTTGTGTCCATACAGCCATTGTGTTTTCACTTCCATTATAGCTTTCAGTAAGTTACATGAGATATTCAACAGTTTATTATAAAACAGATTTGGTATTAGAGGATTTTTCCCAGCTGTAAGCTAATGTACAGGCATACCTCAGAGATACTGTGGGTTCAGTTCAGGCCACCTCAATATAGCAAAAATCTCAATAAAGCAATTCAAGTAAATTCTTGGTTTCCTGGTGCATAGAAAAGTTATGTTTACACTATATTGTAGTCTATTAATTATGCAATAGAATTATGTCTAAAAAATGTACATATCTTAATTTTTAAATGCCCCATTGCTGAAAAATGCTAGCCATCTTCTGAGCTTTCAGCAAGTTGTAATCACTGATCACAGATCACCGTAACAAATATAATAATGAAAAAATTTGAGAATTTGTGAGATCTACCAAAATGTGACACGAACATGAAGAGAGCAAATGCTGTTGGAAAAATAGGGCCAATAGACTCACTAGACATAGTGTAGCCACAAACTTCAATTTATAAAAACACATTATCTACAAAGTACAATAAAGTGAAGCATAATAAAATGAGGTATGCCTTTCAGTGTTTTGAGGACACTGACTATAGGCGAGGCTAACCTATGATATTCAATAGGTGAGATGTATTCAAATGCATTTTTGACAAAATATTTTCAATTTATGGGGTTACAGACACATAGCCACATCATAAATCAAGGAAGACATGTACAGAAAGGCACATATAATCTTGCTACTGGTAAGGATCTTAAAGAACTGCACATCATCAATCTTTTAGTTTAATTTTTGAATCTACAATAAAATACCAAGTTTTAGAACTTAGCATAGAATATTAAGTTAGTGATGGGAAACTCACTGACTCCTGAGGCAACCCACTGCATGTATGAATAGATCAAATTTTACTTTTTTCTTTATAGTTAACTGAAAATCTAAGCCCTTTCTACTTATTGGTCCTAGGCTTATCACCACAGAGGCAACACAGAATGAGCAATGCATGTCTGATGGCCTCACACTTTTGAGGAGCATAGATGTCCATGAGTGGGATGCCTGGGTGGCTCAGTTGGTTAAGCATCTAACTCTTGATTTTGGCTCAGGTCATGATCTCACAGTTCGTGAGTTTGAGCCCTGTGTCGGACTCTGCACTGAACAGTCCAAAGCCCGCTTGGGATTCTGTCTCTCCCTTTTTCTCTGCCCCTCCCCTGCTTACACCTGTATACTCACTTTCTATCTCAAAATAAACACCTTTAAAAAATTATGCGAAGTCAATTACAAAAATAAACAAAAGAGAAAGAGTAAACCAAAAAAAAAAAAAAAAAAAAAAAACAACCAAATGAAAAACAAAAAGAAAAAAGAGAAAGGAAAAAGAAGACTAATAAAATATCTCAGCCCCATTGTGTCAATTTCTCCAGCAGTGTCACGCTGACTCAGAACCAGCACACAGAGAGAAATTCAAAGACCCAGAACCTGAGATAGGTATAAGACACATAGCAAAGATGTATGGAAACACCTTGATTTTAATTCAATAATCATAATAAATATTCTGTGACTACCTACTGTCTACTAAATTGGGAAATAATTTAAGGAAATACTGTTATTCTTTGGAAATAAATTGCTTATAAAAATTTTTATTTCATGTCAGTTAAACTTGATTCCAACAATGACTCATGCTCATGGATCTTACTTTACAAAAATGTCTTACCTTTACAAACTTTGCAACAGCTATGAGACAAGGTAATCTGATGAGACTCTGGACAATCCAAAGCAGGACAGCCTGAACTTTCAACCAGCTTCATGGTTTGGTCCTATTAGACACAGAGAATAAATGCTTGAAACTTCTGGATTAGGATTTACTAAGAAGTTCCCAGGTCCAGCATCTTCAGAGGACTCTGCTTACACAGGAGTAAAATTTTACTCCTGACAACTTCGCACAGGTCACAGGCTCACTCACAAATTAACATTAAATCATAATTGGAAATCCTTTAAAATGGATAAGCAGCTCTTGGAATAGGAGCATACTACATTGCAGCCATATAAACAATTTGTCAAACATCTAGGGAATCCTGAAAATTTCTTTTAGTTTTACAACACATTTGCACATCCAGATGACAACTGTGGTACAAATACAGCTTAAATTAGATCAGAAGCTCACTGTGAAAAATAAATAAATCAATAAGTAAAAACTGAGCCGTTTCAATATCCTCTTTCAAAGTTTTCCAAACTGTTATGAAGAGATTCTCACAGGCGATTTTGGTATAGAGAAAAAGAAGGCAGAATTTGGTTGGCTTCTGTACTGTCAACCTCCTATCTCTTAAGAACAAAGAGATATAGTCATCAACTATAGCAGCATATAAGTAATAAAATAACTGTTGGAACTTGTAGGCTTCCATTTTAATACTGCTCAAAAGCTTAGTTAGATTTTTAGATGTCATTTCTATTAAGTACTACTCTTACAGAAGAAGTACTCATTTCAACATCTCCTCTTCCTGTAGTATCTATAAAAAAGAGATTATAATGATTTGAAAATGATCCTATTAAGAAAATGGCCAGACCATACAACCCTGTAATTCTACTTCTGGGTTTTTTTCCTCAAAAAAAACCCGAAAACACTAATTCAAAAAGACATATGCACCCTGATGCTTACTGCAGCATTATTTACAATAGTCAACATATGGAAGCAAAATAAGTGTACATTGATAGATGAATGGATAAAGAAGATGTGAGACAGACAGACAATGGACTATTACTTAGCCATAAAAAAGAATGAAATCTTGCCATTCATGACAACATGGTCGGACCTAGAGAATATGGTGCTAAGTGAAACGTCAGACAGAAAAGACATACCATATGATTTCACTCACATGTGGAACCTAAAAACAAAATAAACAAAAACAGAAATAGACTAATACAGAAAACAAACTGGTGGTTGCTAGAACAGAGGGGGTCAGGGGATGGGCAAAATAGTTAAAGGAGATTAAGAGGTACAAATTTCTAGTTATAAATAAGTCGCATGGGTGAAAAATACAGCATAAGGAATACAGTCAATAATATTGTAATAACATTGTATGGGGACAGATGATAACTACACTTATCGTGGTGAACATTTCATAGTATATATAATTGTCAAATCACTATGTTACATACCTGAAACTAATATGATAGTACATGTCAACTACACTTACAAAGAAGAGAAAGTAGTAGGAGACATGTATACAGAGGTGTCAAATGCTAGTCTTCCTTTGGTTTGACAATAATGTCCACTTTGGGAATCTTATTTTCAGAACCATAATGTTTTCTGGGATTAACTATTAAAGTCATAGATGCCCAGGACATACTTTCAAGGCCACAAAACTGAAAATACAGGAACAATCAAAGACTAATCTTGACAGCCCAGAAAACAAAAGCTTGAGAAAGCTGTCAATTATGTAAAGGTATAAATACAGAAACTACAGGGACCAAAGGGAGAAGAAACAATGGAAGTTCTTAGTGTAAAGAGTTTAGTCAAGGACTACAGAAACTTATGATAATCTGGTACAGCTGTGCCGTACAATCAATAGCCACTAGCTACATGGAGCTCTTGAATACTGTAAACATAAAATACAAGATTTGAAGGATTAGTATGACAAAATAATGTGCAGTATCATTAATAATTTTGATTACATATTAAATGCTAATATTTTGGATATATGGGGTTAAATATAGAAAAATTAGCCTAATAAAAATGATTATTTGTGGCTTATATATTTCTATTGGACAGCACAACATTAGAGGGTAGGAAATGATGCCTTTTGTTTGAGCAAATAAAAGGTAACATTTAGGGTGCATGGGTGGCTGAGTCGGTTAAGCGCCTGACTTTGGCTCAGGTCATGATCTCATGGTTCGTGGGTTCGAGCCCCGTGTCGGGCTCTGTGCTGACAGCCCAGAGCCTGGAGCCTGCTTCGGATTATGTGTCTCCCTCTCTCTCTGCCCCTCCCCTGCTCTCACTCTGTCTCTATCAAAAATGAATAAATGTTAAAAAAAAAATTTTTTAAAGTAACATTTGTCCATTCACTCAGTATTTACTTTCAGAGTATAGGCATTTCCAGAGTTGTTTATATACAGACTTCTCAATAACCCAATTTAAATGAAATTATTTTATAGCTATCTTAAAATCAAATTGGCAACAATTTCAGTAACTTTCTAAGCCATAATTATCAGTATTATAAAACACAGTGATCAGATGAAAAGAATACACACACACGCACGCACACACACACACACACATTGAGAAGTTTCAAATGCCTCAAGATTTTTAAATTTAGAGCTGATGTTTCAAAGTTAGAATTTACCAGTAGAAACCAGCTGAGAAACGTTTTCTACTTTCCTTGAAGTAACTTTTCTCCAATTCCCTTTTCTTTATTTGGAATTACTAGATCTCACTCTAAGTCTTCTAATCCTTGTATTTATAGTGGGACCTACTTCACTCAAAACAGTGTTGGGTGTAGGGATGCTAACAGGGGAAAATCCATCTTAAAATACAGGGTTGGGGTGTCTGAGTGGCTCAGTCGGTTAAGTGTCTGACTCGACATCGGCTCATGTCATGATCTCACAGTTAGTGGGTTGAAGCCCAACGTCGGGCTCTGCACTGGCAGCATGGAGCATGTTTGGGATTCTCTCTCTCTCTCTCTCTCTCTCTCTCTCTCTCTCTGCCCCTTCTGTGTTCTCTCTCTCTCTTTCTCTCTCTCTCTCTCTCTCTCTCTCTCTCTCTCTCTCTCTCTCTCCCTCTCTCAAAATAAATAAATAAACTTAAAAAATTAAAAAAAAAAAGACATACAGGATCAGTACTTCATGTTAATGTCCATATACCTTAGCTCCCTTGTCTTTAAGATGGGGACCTACACACTACAGGAAAGCCAGCTTAAAGCCAAAAAAAGTGGCTAAAGTACATTATAATGGGAATGAAGAAATCAGACCTCTCATTCTGGAAATCAAATCTGTCACAGTCTTGCCTCTTTTATGTTTCCTCCTTGCTTATCCCAGAGGACTTCTAACCTAAGATGCATGAAGTATATAGCTGGCTTCTTTCAATTTATCTTGGCAAAATTCTTAGGATTTTCCTTTCCCTAACACTGAATAATCATATACATGCTCACAGTTTATCAGTGGTGCCAACAGCATCTTCATTTTCTAGATAATCTGTGCATACTAAATCATCCCCAAAAAACATGTACAGGAAGCATTGAAAGAAAAAAATCAAGGATCAAATGTAAAGGGAACCCTAAGGCAGATACTGTATATGCAGTTTCCTTCAGCTGGAATATTGCTTGAAATATAACCTTATGTCAAGAAATATAACATTATAAAAAAGCAAAAATGAAAAGTTTTATGAAACCCTATTTACTTTTTCAGATAGTAGGTCAAGCAGCAGTGATAAAAAGAATGACATTTGCTTCAGAAGCATACTTAAGACCATGGCAGTAAATTTATAAAGAATTCCCCTTCTAATCACTTAAAATATTCTTACCAAAGGGATTAAGAACAATATCAGTCTTATCTGCATCCAAAGCTAATTTTAATTAGGTAATTTTTATGATTTTCCACTCAACTAAGTGATATTTGCCACATGGGTCAAAAACCATGAGTGACAACAGGCTGAGTCTAACTTTATCTACATTTTCTTCACAGGAGGAAGTTGGAATTTGGAAAAATAAGACAACTTCATAAAACGTGAATTGGACAAAACAGCATTTTTTTGTTTACTGGGGAAATTATTTTACAAGCCATTCATTTATATGTTTGCAAAAATAATGAGAATTTCTATTTGAATTATAATTATTATCTTAATTTTTTTCTTTGCCTTAGAGGTTTTCAAGATATTACAAGGGTGAAGTTCTACAGAAATATTCACTGAGTTTACATAATAAAGAGGAGTTTCCTTACCTTACATTCATAGAGAACACACACTCCAGAAGAGGAATAAACTGTATTTCTTTCTCCTTCAAAGTAGGTCCGTCCTTGAAACTGGCATATTGCTTTGGAATAAACATACATATATATTTATTTTTAATTTTTCTTTTGGAAAAATAGTTGGGAGGTGTTCATATCATATTTCACATGGTCTTAAGCCTTTTCAAAGTGGCTGAATGACCAAAAACCTAAATTCAATCTAAACATAAGGCATATGTAGGACCCAGTTATTGTTATGTCCATTAAGTTCAGAGAGTAAAATAAGGAACAAAAAGATAAGGACAATGACAAGTCAGAAGTAGACTCTGAAAACACGAGAGTTGACTCATGCCTGCTAGATGATGTTCCGCTTAGGGGATATCAAGCAGGTGCTTGAAGCAGCTACAAATCATGGCAAAATACAAATATGAGAAAAGTGCGTTTTTTATATACCATCACAGAATTCTAAAATAAAATTTTAAAGGCAGCTATTTTAACTTCTGCACATACATTAAGTTTTATATTTTATGGGTTAGCACTATTTAATTTGTAAATGTATGTAGGTTAGGGCACCCTACTTAGGATGCTGAAAAATCTTAATCTAGGTCTGCTTTGTTTCCATCACAGTTAGCTAAAATGTTACTAGAACTTCAGATTCAATAGGAAAAAATTTGTAATTAGTGAAAATACATAGAAATTACCAAATTTTTGAGACTTCCAAAATACTTTCAATTCATATAAACGTTTCGTCAACAGAAATTGCTTGTTTTGAAATGAAGGTTTCATACCAGTTATGTTAATTCATCACCTAGAGACAGCTACCCTGGAGCTAATGAAACCAAACTTTCAGAATCCCGCTGTGGCTTAAACCCCTTTATCAGACTCTGAACTAACTTTTGTTTTTGCAATTATATATTGTTTTTCTTTTCTTTTCTTTTTTCTTTTTTGATAGGGCACTCGATACTGTGGATGCTATGGAGCTCCATAAATTCTAGAAAAAGACCAGTGGAATGGATCATCTGATAAGAAAAGATTCCAGCAGTTTGTTGGCCTTGTTTATTAAATCCAATTTTTAATTTTAACTATACAGACTTTACAAAATGGATGTGTACATTTTCTTTTAATTCCTTTGCGTGAATTTGAAGAAAGTCTCTCTTCATAATTCACATAACCCTATAACCTTTAAAAGTATCAAGTTATTTTAGCACTTTGCTTTAATAAATATGATTTTTGCATCATTATTGTAAAAGAGTACCAAGTTGCCTATAATTGGTAACAAAGAAATTAGATAAATTTTATTAATATTAAATATATACATGGTTGTACAAATACTCATTTAAAATGTAAAGCAACCTACATCTTCAGCGAAAACTTAACCAATTATTTAGAAGCTGCACATTTAATGGAAAGCATTTATGTTGTTAAAATGCTATCTTCAACTGATCCCCTTACTCAGCTTTTCACTACATAATATATTTCACTACATAATATATACCACCAGTGAATTGATTTTGAATTTTTGGAGCATGCTAGAAAAGAATATAACTTACTTGCATAAATTATGTGACTTAAAGGCTGGCTAAAGTTTACACACTTAGGAAAATTCAAAATGAAACTAGAGAGGTGTCAGTTGTATACTATCTGTCATATTATGAATTAAAATAGCATGTGCATTTACTTACAGAACCTGATTGACTGTAAGATCTATCTGTTCAACATATAATTTTTAACTGTGCTTTTTTTCTTATGAGATCCAGTAACCTCAAAACACCAAGTTCTGACCTAGTGTGTGTGCAATGATACTTAATAAGTACCATATTTTGTATGATCACGAGAAAAAATAAAACCTCCTTACTTCTATTAAGTACTTGCCATTTGAAGGTTTCTAAGCCTATTTTATTATATGACTTGATAACTGCAGCCTATTCAAGTCCAAGGGTATGTTGGGAAAAAAAAAATGATATTCCAAGTCTTAGAACAGAAAGGAAAGGAAACTGTAAAAAACACAAGGGTAAGTTCTCTGTATACAAAGTCTTATGACAATTTAATATTCATGTAGAGCAGATGCAGCTTCTGTTGTAAACTCTTAATTCAAAAGACTCAAATAGGCACCTTGTGGGACAATAGGGCACCAAATGGAGCCTGGCAAAGGGAGAAAGCCCAATAATGAATGAGATCACAATTGCTTCATTTCCTTTCAAGCAACGAGCACAAACAGGGTGAACTTGGCTTAGGAAGAACCCAAAGTGAGTGATTTTTGCCTTCTTTATTGATCAGTTGCTGTAGCCTTACCTAGTAAGGCCATCATGGTATATATATTTCCCCGGGTTCTTTAGCAAAAAAATGTTAAGAAACTTAGAAATTTTATAATCTTTCCTAAAACTACTTCAAGGAATCCTGGAAAAGCCATGAGGAAGTCTCTGGGACTTAGGAATAAGTTGAAGGAGTAAAAGTCATATTAATTTATTAATACATTTAACAGATATGTACTGAGCTCTTAGTGTATGTCAGGTAGTCTGCTAGGTAACTAAAACTCAGAGAGGAATGAGACATGATGCATGCCCTTACTATTCAGTAGGGCAGACAGACTCATCCACAGCTAACTATAATAAAAGACAAATTGAAGTCCTATACTTGAGAAATTCACAAGTTATATGTAAACACAGGAGACTGAGTGGTGAACTTCTGCAAGAGGACAAAAGGAAACAAATGGGCTGGTGAAGGACTCAAGACTGGCAATAGCGGGAAGTTATCACCACCATAGGGCTGAGGAACAAGGGCAGGGACTGGGTTTTACTGGAGCCCAGTCCGGGTCAGCGTTATGGGGAAGAGATGCCTAGAGGGAACCATAATCAAGAGAGACACAGCTATTGCCAGAAATGCTGCCTCGTGCAGGGAAGGAACAGGGAAGAAATGTGGCCAACTCTCTCTCCTCCTGCCCTCTAATTTCCTGCCAGTGCATCCCATTGGCAAAGCCTATCCAAAGCCTATTGGCAAGGATACCAAGGCAATGCAGTAGGCTCCAGGGGCACAGAGTAGGGCAGGGAAGGAGAGGGAATGGAAATGGGATAATGAGGCACCCGGGAATGACCAGCAACCAGCACACGTGGCTATCATATTAATTCACTTTCAACCATGAAGAGGTCTCATTTACAAGGGTAGCTTGCTTAGAAAAGCATGAGAGAGTGGAACAGAGAGCAAATAAATTTGAAGAGAAAAATAGAGACATTAAAAAAAATGCAGATCCACTTTAAGGAAAAATGAGGTAGCTTCTCAAAATGAGGTCCACAGGCAAGCAGAAGGCAAGATGAAGGAACTAAGTAAGCTCTGGAGAAATCAAGTGTCAAAAGAGAGGTGGGAAAGCAGATGAGGGCTATGCCTGGATTTTGACCAAGGCCAGCCCCTGCAAGCATTAGAGACAGAGCTTTGGAGATCATAATCACTGTGGCTACCACAATACTGTAAAAAAAAAAAAAAAAGAAAAAAAAGAAAAGAAAAGAAAAAAAAGAAAACATCTCTAGAATTCCTAACTGAACTGTATCTGGCTGCTTACTCTTCCCCAATAGAGTATGAAGTAATAGAAACCACTTCCATAAAACAACAAAGGAATGATCATTTTGCTGCATTGATTTCTTTAATTCAATTGCATCCACGTGTTCAAATCAGAGATTTCACTCTTTCCTGGCTTTGGGGTGTGTGTGTGTGTGTGTGTGTGTGTGTGTGTGTGTGTGTATACACATATAGCATTAAGGTTCTTGTGACATAACTGGATTCTTACGTTCCGAATTATTTACCAGCTTCAAGTAGAATTTTATCAATAAGGCTATATTTTTCAAATATCTATGCTAAGTGCTTTATTGTGTATATTACATGCCTATTTTTAAGATCAGAAGTTTGGAGGAAGATAGATATTCATTCATTCATATAGGCCTATCACCTTGCAGACTAAGAAGCTAGGCCCCCATGAAAACACTGCAACTACTCTTAAGTTATTAATATTAACCAATTTCAAATGCATATTTCCTGTGACCCTCATATATGCTGCTGTTTGCATAGCTCCAAGGGGACAGCATTCATATCATGGCTTATGTGAATTATGTCACCCAGAATTATCCCACGCACTGCCTATTCAGCCATAGGTGGGGACATTAATTAGAACTTGGGGAAAGTCAAGAGAATGATATAACAAATGGTACACATGTTTTACCAAGGCTATATTAAACATTACTAATTACATAATTACTAGCACTGTACTTATGAGAGAATCTGCAAAAGCAATTAAAGTGAATTATTTTCACTTCATTTTCCCCCCTTTTTAACAATTAAAAAGAAACAGGGAGACAAGAACTAGTACAGATGCAAATTTGAAAGTCATTAGTTGCAAAAAGTGAACACAAGTTTTATAGCACAGATTGAGAAATGGATAAGTGAAGGAAGCCAATAAAACTCTAAAAGTCCTAAGTCACACATTAAAATCCCGATTTACTGGTCATTAATGCAGGGAGAAAATGCAGATCCCTCTAATGAGATTAAAATCAACTTCTGCCAACCTCTGTAGAAAAAATGATCCAAATTTACCTAAAATATATTTTAGAATAGGGGCACCTGGGTGGCTCAGTTGGTTAAGCGTCCGATTTCGGCTCAGGTCATGATCTCACAGTTTCTGAGTTCAAGCCCCATGTTGGGCTCTGTGCTGACGGCTCAGAGCCTGAAGCCTGCTTCAGACTCTGTGTGTTTCTCTCTCTCTCTCTCTCTCTCTCTCTCTCTCTCTCTCTGCCCCTCCCTTATTTGCTTATTTGTGCTCTGTCTCTCTCTTTTTGAAAAATAAACATAAAAAAATCTTAAAAATATTTTAGAATATAAAAACTGAAAGAATATATCATATTTCACTTCTAAATATTTCCTTGCTCACTATTTATTTAGCTTTTCCTTTTTGTTACTAGATTGACATATAGGAGTCTACTTTAAAATTCCCAGTTGGTATCAACACCTTAAAAAATGATCCAATACAAAATAAAAGTTACAAAAAAAAATTAAAAACAAAACAAAACAAAAAGGGGCACCTGGGTGGCTCAGTCGGTTAAGCGTCCGACTTCGGCTCAGGTCATGATCTCCCGGTCCGTGAGTTCGAGCCCCACGTCGGGCTCTGTGCTGACAGCTCAGAGCCTGGAGCCTGCTTCAGATTCTGTGTCTCCCTCTGTCTCTGACCCTCCCCCATTCATGCTCTGTCTCTCTCTGTCTCAAAAATAAATATTAAAAAAAATAAATATTAAAAAAATAAAATTAAAAAAAAAAAACAACAAAATAAAAGTTACAGATACCAAGAAGAAAACCAGCATAATTCACTTAGATGAGAAATGAGACTTCTGATTTCTTTAAACTTCTCTTTGAAAACACCAGGTATCAGCGGTCTTTAGATTGTTTTAAGCTGTCTATTCAGGGCAGAGTTGTATAAAGTAGTGGTTTTTATAAGGTTTTCTTTGAAATCTTGATCTCCTCTGGGAGGACTCTGAAACATCCCATGTACAATGCCAGTTATCTATTCTGGGCCAACATGATAGTTATTTGTTGGTGATATACAAATCAAAGCTGCTGGATGAGAAAATATCTCATTAACTATAATTATGTATATTTGTATTTTTACTATAGCTGTTTAAAAAGAATGTACAATAAATGCATTCACGAGGCAGGCTAAGGTTCTATGGAGTCAAGCAAAAATAAAATGTAAAAGTGTTTCAGTATTCTTCAAAGACTCCAATCAGCCATGCTGCATTTCTCCAGCCCACAATCTTCTCTTTGTCATCTGGACTCACTTGGAGTCCTTTCTTAACAATAGGGTTGTAATGAAAGTCTTGAGCACTGACTGCTAAAATTAATTTTTCCCTCTTCTACAATGCTTAAATCTCTATTAGAGCACTGAACACACTTTTCCTTTTCTGTTCTAGTTAGTTACACACTTTTTTTAATCTTTCCTACATGAGGACAGGGACAGTGTCTGTCTTATTTGTCTTTGGATCTTATTCGGCACCCGGCACTGGCCTTGCATAATAAACTCTACGGGTTTGTTGAATTTCTTGCTAAGTTCTCTTCCAGCTTACTGTTTGATGAAAAGCCTGAAAACAAGTGCATTGGACCCCTTTGATCTTCACACTTCTCTTTACATTTGGCCTTATCCTTTGATTTTGCCTCTTTCTCATATTCTATAAATCGAGTCTCGCAGAAGTATTTTGCCCTTTTTGCGAAATGGCAGCTTGCTTTCCACTGCGACGGAGCTGAAGCGTCTGAAAGGAGAGCAGCTCTGCCTACCAGCCAATGAAAGAACAGCTGGCTCCTGCCAGAGCAGTAACTTATTAACGTGAAGAATACCAGGTAACGTGTATGACCGAAGTCAGCGTGGACACTTTGATGACAGAACTTCTCCTTCCTCTCCATAAAGCCAATTTTTAGGAGCCGATGCTATTTAAGGCGATCAGAATTTCAGAGGGTTTAAATAATTCACAAATTCATTAATTATACATGACCGCTTCCTTTAACTAAATCTCATTAATTGTTTGGGAATTTAGTTGTTTGCAAAACTAATATTAGAGTTTAGGAAATGAGATCTTGAGAGTAGTCGTGCAACCCTCCTGTCCCGTTTTATATATATCATGTCCTTGGGCTTCTAAAGGATCAGAGAGCGTTTCTCCTAGGGGGCCTTAATTTAGGTCAGTAGCCTATTCTTCCAAAAAGAGAACGACCCTGAAACACCATAAATCTAGCAGTAGTGAGGGGTTAGGAGGCAAAGGATAAAAATAACTACCAGAATAGAACAAAAGCAAAAATTCTAGCACCCTGTCCAAATCAGCCTTTGGGTTACGGGGCTATATACTGGGAAAACAAGAATGGGATATTTGAAGATAATAGAAAAAGGTCAAGTGTATAGCTGGAAGGAAGGAGTCAGTGCTTTTTTTTCTCTAATTTAATTTTACCAATTTAAATTGCAAGTGACATATATTCTGAACTTCATTTCATTTAGGTAGCCTTACTCTTGATCCTGGCTTAAATACCATACAATGGAGTCTTTTAACAAGACACTGTAATCAATTCATTTAGTCTTCTGGGGATAAGAAAAATAAATGTAATGAGCAGAGGTAAAACTTGGAGAAAAATATAGAATTTGCATCAGTACACGCAAACTGTGAAAATGACAGCATGAATACACATGAGGCAACAGGTTTTATCACTTTACAAAGAAAACATAATGTAAACTATAATAAGGAAAAGTTCACACATTGTCAGTTTCAAAGCCAGGACTAGAATTCATCTGACAGTCCTTCTGTGTATCTTTCCTTACCACCAAACATCCAGTGAACTCAGTCAAAACTTGAACACCTAATCTTTGGTTTAACTTTCGGGAAACATTTTTCCAGATGACTGACACCTTTGAGATACATGTTGTTTCAATATTATAGTGAGGAGATGTTGAACATAAATGCTTTGTGTGTTGTAAAGCAGGACCCTTTTCATATAAACCACACATCTGTGCTCAATTAAGTGATTACGAGTAAAGACCCTGAAATAGGGATTGTGCGGTCTTAACCTCTTGTGTACACACAAAACAAAGAGGCAAAGTGTTGAGGGGGGTAGCTCTTTAAGGAGGTCATATTTTAAACGCAGTTTTCTGAGAGATGTATTAATAACTCCTTCCATAATGTGAAGAATATGAGCCAAGGGAATAGGAGAAACTCAAGGTTAAAGGGAGCCAACTCCATGTACCAGAAATGCAGAAGAGGCAGCACAATGAGGAAGAAGGAGGGAGTAGAGGAAGCAGCAGAGGACAGAAACATTTAAAAGTATACTTGAGATGGAGCAGGAGAAAGGAAAGCAGAAAGCAACAAAATGCTAAACTAGAGAAACAAAATATTTTCAGAAAGAGTTTTGTAGCAAGAAAGGCAACACCTGGTGCAAAGGAGGATTTATGGTAACCTACTGTCTGCCAACGGCTGTACTAGGCAGATGCCTTCCTGTCTCCCAGCCACATTTAGCCAAGGATGGGAAACAGATGAGCACAGGCACAAGTAACTCCATGCAACTCTGAGGTAGTGTGGGAACAGAAAGGGAGAACAACGTCTTATAAGAGCATAACTGGAAATGCTTCTCAGTGGAGAAGCATGCAAAAATCAGCACTGAAATGTTTTAATATGATTTAAGTCAGGGTAAGAGTACTCATGATACATTCAGAGAATAAAATAGAATAATAATCATAATAATATACTTAGTACCCAGATCCTAATGGACATCTACTCAGGATACCTATATAAGCTGGAACTGATTTATTATAAATTGATTTTGTAACCAATTTATATGCTCCCAACCTGCTAGGCCAACAGTTCTCAACTGTGGATGCATATTAAAATCACTTGAAGAACATTAAAACTCTATGCCCCAGCTGCATGCCAGACCAATTACAAAGAATCTCTCAGTGTAGGACCTGGCCTCTTTTATTTTTTTTAATGTTTATTTATTTTTGACAGAGACAGAGAATGCGAGTGGGTTAGGGGCAGAGAGAGAGGGAGACACAGAAGCAGAAGCAGGCTCCAGGCTCTGAGCTGTCAGCACAGAGCCCGACGCGGGGCTCGAACTCACGAGCTGTGAGATCATGACCTGAGCCGAAGTGGGACGCTCAACCGAATGAGCCACCCAGGTGCCCCGAGGCCTCTTTATTTTTAAAAGCTGTCCAGACACAGCTAAGCTTGAAAACTATTTTGCTATGCAGACAAAAACAACAACAACAACAACCAAAAAAAAAAAAAAAAAAACTCGGAAAGAGAATAATACAATTAATATTCAAATAGGACAGTCACACAGATATTCAGTAGAAGCCTTTTTACCCTATGTTATTTGGATAGTTATTTGGTCCATTGTTTGAAAGAAATCAGTTAACGTGAGAAGTCACAGACAACAATACATACGTACCCTAAACATTGTAATTTAAAACACAAACCCAAGGTTTTGAAGTACAACATATTTCTTTAGTATAGATTCTTTGATTGTGCTTCATTGCATACTTGGTTATATAAATAAAACAGGACTACCTATAATTTCTAATTTTTTTAAGTGGACTAAGATCCTTGCCAAGCAATCTAAAGAGGGGTCATTCTAATCCTATTCCACAATATTTTACAGTTGTCTTACTGACATCTAATTGAAGAGTATATTTTTTAGTAGTTTGAGTTTAGCAGCTTGTTTCAAAGCACTCAACTCAATTTTTATTTAAAGAAAACATTTCTTTTCACATTCGTATTTCACTGATTTATATATTATATATTACTTACAGCAATTCAATAATATTACAATTGCAAGACAAATACAGCTGACATAAACAGGTTTGGTAACACCTACCTCTTCATTAGCATGAGAATCATGTTTGGGAGCATAAGTGTACAGACTTAACCCCAAGTTCAGTTGATTTGTTTTTTTCAACAAAGCCAGTGGAAATTGTGGATGAGTGCTTCTCACTTCATCTGGAGATCCTATTTAAGTGAAGATCCTGATTGGGTAATTCTGGGGGCTGAGATTCTGTGCGTGTAACCTGCCTCTAGGTGATACAGATGCAGCTGGTCCAGTGATCACAGTTTGAGCAGCAAAATTGTAGATCACTATTAACCCTGCTTGCATATAAGAATCACCTAAGAAGATTATTGAAAATACCAACGTGTGGAACCCAGACCAATTAAATCAGAATCTCTAGGAGAGTGGCCTGGGCATCAGTGGTTTTTAAGAGCATCCAGATGATTCCAATGTATGATCAGGGTTGTGAATTACTGTGTAGATTAACCCAACTAGTCAATTCAGTGGGATTTCAATTCAAATCTCCATCTTGGACAACATCAGAGAGTGACTCACAGTATGTTACTATAAGAATCTGGCCCAAACTATTTTATTCTTACACTATAATTAAGGATAACATCAGAAACCTACAGCTCTATTTCCAGTGGTTTTTCTTAACTTCTAAATAATTTACTTATGTTTATAACTTCAAAAAAAGTAATAAAAGTCATGGAAGCGGAGGACAAGGGAGAGGACGAAGAAAAGGGTGGGAAGGACAGAGGCTGAAAGGGAGACAGAATTCAAGTACACTGTAAGACTCGAGATGGAGCCTAATTAAATACAGCTGTGCTTGTATTTTGGGACAAAATATTTGTTGAAATACATTTTCCTATTTTCAGACAATTTTCCTCATTTAGGAGGCTAATTAAGTAAAATTTTCTACAGCTATGCTAAATGAAACATGGAGGTTAAAATGTTAACTACATTAAGTCTGGAAATAAGAATTCAATTACCCCCAAACTTAAAACACTTCTCAAACACTTGTCAAAATCTGATTACATTCCTTGCAAAAGCCTCTGGAATTAAGAAGTGAAAGAGCTTCCAATAATCTTTCATGCCTTCAAAGATGCTATCATGTGTATTGCTATATTCCTCCTCACCACCATGTATTTAGAAGGAAATTATGGAAACATTCATTCTCATTCACTCACTCAATAAATACTTCTTAAGTAGCTACTATATGCCAGACACTGTGCTAAGCACTGCAAACAGCAGAGAACAGACACAGATCTTTCCCTCACAGAATCTGCAATATAGAGTGAGACCCAAGGATGGGTAACCAGGCAAATAATAATAAGTCAGGTAACACTAAGAAAACAAGCAAGAGTCTGAGGTACTGAATAACTAGTAGGCCATTTTGGATTAATCAGAGAATACCTCTGGACAGAGATAAAATTTTAACTGAGACCAAAGGCTGAGAGAAGCTAATAGGGGAAGAGTGATAGAAAAAAAATTTCCAGGCAAAGGTGGAAATTAACTTGGCTTATTTTAGAAACTGAATGAATTCCAGGATGGAATTTTCTACTTATCTATTATTACTGAATTCTAGACTATTTCTACTGTGGTCATATGGTATGTCCTGTATAATTTCAATTCTTTGAAATTTGTTGAAATGAACTTCATCATCCACTATAATCAATATCTTAAATGTTTTATGGGTACTTAAAGGAATATGTAAACTGCACTTTGGGAGCATAATGGTCTATATATGTTTATTAGGTTTGGATTAAGTATATTCAAGTGATCTGCATCCTTAATGATTTTTTTGTGTGTTTGTATTCTGTCAATCACCAAAACTTCGCTCTATGGATTCATCTATCATTCTTTGTAGTTTTGTCAATTTTGTTTCATATATGTTAAGGCTATATTACTAGGGATATACAAATAAAATTTTAAATTGCAATTTAAAGTGCTATGTCTTGTGATTTGAAATTTTATCATTATGAAATCACTCTAGTAATAATTTTTGCCTTGTGTGGGGAATAAGCTTAGATATTCCCTGGGCTTACACCAATGGCATAAGGAATTACAAAGCCATAGGATGCTCACACCCAAGCGTGGGTAAACAAGATAAGCACCCCAGAATAAAAGAGGGGGGGGCAAGGGCCCCCAGAATAGAGAGGGAGGGGCAGAAGCCCCAGAATAGAGAGGGGCTCAAAGGCCCCCAATACAAAGGTATATGAGGTAAGCAAGATCAGGCATTCGGGGCAAAAGTGCCCCCCCAATTTACTATTATAGCAGAAAGCTGCTTTCATGAGAAGGAAGGACCAAATTAGGTGAACAGGTATATAGGGCTATAGACTGCCTTGCTGTGGGTAAATCTGCCCAGAGGGAAGCATATTAGCAAAAGAAAAGGTGCCTTGTTAACCCTGAGGTTATTTGCCCTATCTGTCTTATCCCCTAGGCTAGCTAAGATTAACAGACACCCTGCCTCCTGTCTACCATTAACAACCATCTGCCTCTCTGCCCAACACCAGGATTTTGGTTTATATTGACCCAAACCACAAATACTGTATATCTTCAAAACCCCCTTTTCCCTCATGCCCATGAGTTAATGTTCACAGATTCATTGTCTCTTTGTGCACGTCCATCACATTTATAAGCCTTCTGATCTTAATAAATACGGAGCAAGGACCCTTATTTGGGACTCTTGTCTTTTCTCAGACATTAGCCATCACTCATATTTTAATCTTGCATCCCACTCTCTTGCTGGCCAAGAGAGAACTTTAGACTTAGAAAGTTTACAACACCTTGAAGTCTACTTTGCCTGATATTAATTAGGAGAAACTGGCTTTCTTTTCCACACACTTTTACTGTCCTTTCCTTTTAAACTTTCTGTATCCTTATGCTTTAGATATGCATCTTTTAAATGATATAAAGCTGGATTTCATTAATTTAGTTTCAATATATTTATATTTTAAACTGATTGTTTAGCCCACTTACATCTATTGTAACAACTGATATATTTAATTTTTAATCTACTATCTTATTTTTTGCTTTCTCTTTTCCTGCCTGTGCTTTCTCTCCCCCTTTTATAACTTATTTTGGATTATTTTTTCATCATTCCATTTTCCCCTACACTCAGTAACACATTTTAACATATTTAACACATTTTGCTCCCAACCATACTACAATGTTATTGTATTTTTTTTTTGTTCTATAAATTCTTAAGTAAGATACTACATATAAAACACCAAAGGCAAGATCCATGAAAGATAGAATTCATAGCTGGACTTAAAACTTCATCTCTGCAAAAGATAATGTCCAGAGTATTAGAAGGCAAGCCACAGACTGAAGAAGATATTTGCAAAAGACACATCTAAGAAAGGAGTATTATCCAAAATAGACAAAGAACTCTTAAAACTCAACTATAGGAAAACAATCTGATTTAAAAATGGACCAAAGAAGATAAGCAGATGTCAAATAAACATATGATAAGATGCTCCACATCTTTATGTCATCAGGGAAATGCAAATTAAAACAATGTGATACCACTACACATCTATGAGAATGGCCAAGATCCAGAACACTGGTAACACCAAATATTGGCAAGGATGTGGAGCAACTAGAAATTTCATACATTGCTGGTAGGAAGTCAAAATGGTACAGCCACTTTGGAAGACAGTTCAGCAGTTTCTTACAAAACTAAACATACTCTTACCATAGGATCCAGCAAGTACTCTCCTTGGTATTTACCTAAAGTAGTTGAAAACTTATGTCCACACAAAAACCTAAATAACAGTTTTTAGCAGCTTTATTCATAATGGCCAAAACTCAGAAGCAACCAAGATGTCCTTTAGTAGATGAATGGCTAAACTATGGCACAGTCAGACAATGAAATACTGTCAGTGTTAAAAAGAAATGGGCTATCAAGTCATGAAAAGACATAGAGGAACCTTAAACACGTATTACTAAGTGAAACAAATCAATCTGAAAAGGCTACATACTGTAAGATGCCAAACATATTACATTCTGGAAAAGGCAAAAACTATAGAGACAATAAAAAAATCAGTGACTTCCAGGGACTTCATTGGGGGATGAATGAATAGGCAGAACATAAAGGATGTTTAGGACAGTGAAAATGCTCTGTATGATAATGATGAATAAATGTCATTATACATTGCATAAACCCATAGATTGTACAATACTAATATTGAACCTGAAGGTTCACTTTGGACTTTGGCTCATTATGATGTGTCAATGTAGTTTATCCTCGGTAACAAAGGTACCATTCTGACGATTAATGTTGATAATGGGGGAGGCTCTGCATGTATGGGAGTATGGGGTATATGGGAAATCTCCATACCTTCCTCTCAACTTAGTTGTGAACTTCAAACTGCTCTAAAAAGAGTAGTATTGGGGCGCCTGGGTGGCTCAGTCGGTTAAGCGTCTGACTTCAGCTCAGGTCATGATCTCACAGT
Source organism: Felis catus (assembly GCF_018350175.1). Classification (NCBI taxonomy): domain Eukaryota; kingdom Metazoa; phylum Chordata; class Mammalia; order Carnivora; family Felidae; genus Felis; species Felis catus. The sequence continues at coordinate 72,021,009 of NC_058374.1, forward strand.
CTGTGAGTTCGAGCCCCGCGTCAGGCTCTGTGCTGACAGCTCAGAGCCTAGAGCCTGCTTCAGATTCTGTGTCTCCCTCTCTCTCTCACCCTCCCCCGTTCATGCTCTGTCTCTCTCTGTCTCAAAAATAAATAAACATTAAAAAAAAATTAAAAAAAAAGAGTAGTGTTAAAAAAAAAGGTGATAAGTCTATTCATTACTCCCTTCAAAGTAATATTATCTCCAGCTTAGATTTCCTTTTTGTCTTCAATTTTGACAACAAACTTTGTCTGAAGTTTCACTATATTGTGTCTAGATAAGGATTCATGTTTATTTCTCTTTCATAGCTTCACTAAGGTATTTGAATCTGCAGATAGGTGTCTTTTATCAGTTCCAGGAAATCCTCAGCCATTTTTCTTGGGACTCACATGAAATGTATATAAATATTCTCCTACATCCTCCCTGTCTTCTTCCTTCTCTTCAGTATATTCCATCTTTTAAAAATTTTTTGTTCTGACCTCTAGATAATTTCTTACAATGTATTTTCCAGCTCACTAATTCTATCTACTCTGTTGTTAATCCATCTTTTGAGACTGTATTTTTCCCAGTTATTATACTTCTTATTTTTAGAGTTTCTGTTTCTCATTTTTAAATTAGCTATCTTGTTTTCCTGTTCCATGAAGATAAATCCAGATTTACCTTGTTATTTCTGTAACCATAATGTGCATAATGGTACTATATTAAATGTTGGTTAATTCTTATCTGACACCTGTGCAGTCTGTTTTTGTTGTCTATTGTTTCTTCAAGTTCTTATTCTTAGTGTTTTGTTTTCTCTGGTGTCTAATAGTACTTGAAAAAATATTTCTAAGAATAACTTGAAGTCTTGGATGAAGGTAGATTACTCCAGAAAGGAGGTTCATTTTCTTTCACCAAGTGCTTAATACATGACCTTAAAGTAAATCCAAGGCTTGAGATCCCCTGAACAACCACAATGTAACTCAGACTTCATGTCCCAAAGGTGCAGCCTTTTAGAATGCCAGTTTATTGGGTTTCCTGTATATTCACACCTTATATATATTTGCTGGGCTTTTACATCTGTCCCCTTTTCCCAATAGGCCATATAAAGGAAAGCTCAAATTTTCTGAGAATGAACAAAATCTCTCATAGCAAAAACAGCTTCACTGAACATTTGCTTCACTGTGCTCTCTTTTTTTGGGTTTCTCTTCATTTTTGTCTGGTAATCTCTTGCTATTTTTTCCAACTTTAAGATGTCTTTTTTTTTTTTTTAATATTTGTATCTTCCTTTCTCAGTTGCTTTCAGAAATGGTTGATTCAAATAACTTAGTCTTTCTTTACCCAAAATAGGAAACTCCATTCACTGCTTTCATCTTTTTTTTTTTTTTAATTTTTTTTTCAACGTTTATTTATTTTTGGGACAGAGAGAGACAGAGCATGAACGGGGGAGGGGCAGAGAGAGAGGGAGACAACAGAATCGGAACCAGGCTCCAGGCTCTGAGCCATCAGCCCAGAGCCCGACGCGGGGCTCGAACTCACGGACCGCGAGATCGTGACCTGGCTGAAGTCGGACGCTTAACCGACTGCGCCACCCAGGCGCCCCTGCTTTCATCTTTTTAATTGATTGAAAACAGGAGTATAAACACTCTGTTGATGAAATGAAGAAACTCTAAAGTGAAGACTAATAACAAAATTTAAGTAAACCAAATTAAAAACAAACACTTAATCCAAACAAACAAATAAATAGAAGCAGGCAACTCTATTAAGGGTTGCTAAACAAACAAACAAAAATTTTGACTCCTACAGAAGGCACACTGTCTACAAATTACAAGACAAAAACTAAGATTCTAGATTTCTAAAGTGCAAAGTATATACTAGACTAAACTGTGTTCAGCATCAAACATATGCTAGGGTCAGCCCTATTTTTAAAAAATGTGACAACAATCAAGACATTGGCATCTTCCCTAGATATTTTCTTAATTATGCCATCCTTTGCTAGAATGTGGCTCTGACAAATTCAATAGAAGTCAAAGTGAGACCGGAAAAGAAGTAACCCCCAAATGCCTACTACTAGAAATTGATCCAGGCTAATTGCCATGAGACAATTTAAACTTTTAAATTAATTATTCTTATTGTTCATATTTTGCAAATCTTATTTGAATATAACACTTTTATAGAGTAATTAGTTATAGAATCAACAAATGTCTGATTCATACCCAGTCTCCTGCTGCCACAAAATTTTAAGAGAAAGATGATATATAATGTAGTACTGACTTCAAGCTTATCTATTAAAGCATAAAATTAATATTTATTAAAAGTAATAGAAAACTTCCCTAATTTACTTCATGAATTTATGCATTTAAATTACTATCATAATTATTCTCATACCTATCTACCCATTGACCATATTTACTGTTATGCTTTATTTTTAATGCTGTCATTAATTACCTAAAATGGTAGAATTATTTTTTAGTTATTCAGACTTTTATTAAAATATTTAGAGCCAACAATGTTTTTATTCTATAAAAATATTTAAAAATTCTAAAATACCCATACTGTACTAAAATTAGTTGTTTTCTCACTTTTCAGAGTACAGTTGCTTTGTTTAATATAAAGCATACCCATTCTTTTATATTTTATATTAGTCTACATCCCCGAGGTGTAGCTGCTAACTATCTCTTTACTTGGTCATGCATAATTGCTCAGAATACAACAGTATCGGCCATTGTAATAACTGGAACAATCAAATGGTGTCAACAAGCCCACATTTAGTTCATAATCAATAATTAGTTACAATAACAAAACATCTGTTTGTTTGTTGATAAAATTATGTCTTTTTAATAGACAGACTCAGTATTTGACCACTCCTTCCACATTCCTTTCCAATTTTTCATGGAAGACATCTCTAAGACTATTGTTATTTTTATTTTAGTTCTGAGTCACCTTTTTTTTCTGTGATTGTTTTTTGGCACATACTTCCCATTGCTCTGTAACAATCCCCCACAATAAATACATGAATTGAGCACTTAGAGCACTGTTACCTGGCTGCATAACAATTTTGATCGACCTGCCATCACTAAATGTGCCAGTGCTCACAGAGAATCTTTCTTCCATTCTTGTGCTGGTTCTTCTTTAAAAAAAAAAAATTTAATGTTTATTTATTTTTGAAAGAGAGAGACACAGAGTGCGATCTGGTGAGGGGCAGAGAGAAAGGGAGACACAGAATCTGAAGCAGACTCCAGGCTCTGAGCTGTCAGCACAAAACCCAACACAGGGTTTGAACTCACGGCGGTGAGACCACGACCTGAGCCAAAGTCAGAGGCTTAACCAGTTGAGCCACCCAGGTGCCCCTTGTGCTGGTTCCTGTACACAGGTTTTGCTCTTCATTAATTCCACACTGTCATTTAATTATTAAACTAAGTCTTCCTCTCCAACTCTGCATATCCTCCCTCCAGTATTCAACCAAGAGAGAATTCTTGCTCTCCAGGCCCAAACAATCTAATTAAAACCCAGATAGAAAGGAGGAAAAAAAAAAAAAAAAAAAGGACGGCTACAGAGAAATGTGTGACCAACTACAAATTAACAAGATAAAAATACAGACCGGCTACTGACAGACTCAATAATGAAGTCATAGGAACCAGCTGCTACTATTGAAGGAAGACCTCATAGCAAACAAAGTTCCAGTTTATTGAAATCTGATTTTCTTTGGGAAGTCTTCCCTGTACCACCTGAATGAAAGGGTTCCTGTACTCTTTGGATCCACAGCACTTTCTACATATCTCTAACATGGCATCCAGCACATTACATTGTGATCATTCCGCGCTGAACTGTAAAGTCATTAGAAATGCTGCTATTATTGCAGCACTCTCAACAATAGCCAAATTACGGAAAGAGCCGAAATGCCCATCAACTGACGAATGGATAAAGAAATTGTGGTTTATATACCCAATGGAGTACTACGTGGCAATAAGAAAGAATGAAATATGGCCCTTTATAGCAACGTGGATGGAACTGGAGAGTGTTATGTTAAGTGAAATAAGTCATACAGAGAAAGACTGATACCATATGTTTTCACTCTTATGTGGATCCTGAGAAACTTAACAGAAGTCTATGGGGGAGGGGAAGAAAAAAAAAAGAGGTTAGAGAGGGAGAGAGCCAAAGCATAAGGGACTCTTAAAAACTGAGAACAAACTGAGGGCTGATGGGGGGTGGGTGATGGGTATTGAGGAGGTCACCTTTTGGGATGAGCACTGGGTGTTGTATGGAAACCAATTTGACAATAAATTTCATATTAAAAAATAATAATAATAAAAGAAATGCTGCTATTATTGTGTTCATATCTCAAGTATCTAGCCAAGTTCCCAGAACTTAAGAGTTCGTTCAGTGAACAGAAAAGTGCCATCTCCCATCTCTCTCCTACTCATTGACTACCATAATTCAGAAACACTGGCATTTAAAGTCTGAGCTCATTTTGGCTTGGAGGCCCTAATACTTGCTATTTTCTCTTTCTAGAATGTCCCCCCCCAGTGCCCCCACATTTTGCATATTCATCCTTCTGATCCTAAATGCTACTTTTGTAGAGAAGGACTTCTCGAATTCCAGTGTAAGTTAAGTCCCAAGATTTGCCTCTCACAGTACCTTACACTTTCCTATATTGTCCTTATACAATTTGTAATGATGTGTGTGTGTATGTGTATCCTTAATGACAAAATTAAAGCACAAGATAAAAAATAAAAACAAAGGCCCACGGATTTTTTTTTCCAAAAGTAGTTTCAGAAAAGAAAACTGAATATTACTTATATGCCTCAGTGGTATGAAATATGGAGTTCTGAGAACATGTACAGACATCAAGATTAGAATTTCTTTGGTCAAAATAGCTTGTAGTAGTCCTGAGAATTGACTCAAGGTTGATAAACTATGGCCCACGGGACAAATCCATCTGCTACTCCTTTTTGTACAGCATGAGAGCTAAGAATAGTTTTCACATCTTTTTAAATGGCTGGGTGAAAAAAATTAGAAGAAGAAGAATATTGCATGACACATGAAAACTATATGAAATTCAAGTTTCAGTGTCAATAAACATCTTTTTATTGGAATATAGCCATGCTTGTTTGTTTACATATTATTTATTTGCAGAGTTTATATGTAAAGACAGAGTTTAGTAGCTGCAAAAGAAAACATGTGGCCTGTAAAACCCAAAAATGTTATTTTCTGGCCCTTTACAGAAAACCATTTCCAACTTCTATTCTACTCAAGTTAAAATTCTAGGCCACACACAGTAATTCAATTATCTTTGCCAGTGATTAGTTGATTTATGGGCATGTGACCCAATTTTGGCCAATGAGAAATGAAAGGAAACCTGTGAAAAGACTTCTGGGAAAAATTTTCTTACCTTTAAGAATATCATAGAGATACAGAGAGGTGATGTCTCATTTATTCCTCTGGATACACTTTACCTGGATGTAATTCCTAGAACTCTTATAATCATTTGGCTATGCTCCTGAAGATCAAACCAACAAACAAGGAAGGTGGAAAACAAGAAGCAAAAGTGGATAGGACACTGGCATAACTTTCCTGGGTTGCTCTGTCTGTGAACTGCTTCTCACATGATATCATAAATTTTCTCTCTCTTTTTCTTCCCCCAATTTGCATCAGGGTTTTCCGTAACTTGTAGTCAAAGATACACACAGCTAAACCCAAAACTGTATGTCATAGCATTGAACTATATGGCATGAACTAGTGAAAAAAGAAAACTTGTGACATTTATTATAGGGAGAGATATCTATGCAGTTAAAAATGCAAGATTCAAATGCTAAGAAAAAGAGTCTACAATAGGGGATGGCAAGAGGTTTGGAAAGGGACAAACAAGAAAAAAATACACATACACACTAATATATATTAACACAATTTTCTTTACTTTTGGACTTAGTTTCTTCTGTACCAGTTATTAGTTGGCATGCTATCCCTCTGCCATACCAAGAGAAGGTCTAAAATTCACACATGCCCCATTTTGCCACACATGCCTTTGAATTTCAGAGAAAGGCAGGATATGCTTACAACATGGCATACTTGTTACGAAGCCATTCATAACTGGCAATCCATTACCTCTTTGAACTGTTCTCTCCTTTGCTCACTCTGTTACATGTCCTTCCTTGCTATTCTTTAAGCACACCTGGCAAACTCCTACCTCAGGACCTTTGCAGCTCTCTGTTTGGGATGCTTTTCCCCTAGATGATCCCATGGCTCACCAGTCCTCAAGTCCCTTACCAACCACAAGTCTGTACATGAATGTCACCTGAATGAGATCTTCTTCCCATCTAAAATTGCAATTTCTCCCCTGCCTCCCAGTACTTTCTAGCTCTCTGCTTTTGCTTTACTTTTCTGTTTTGTACTTAGCACTATCTAACTATGTACGTATTTTTTTTTTATTAACTGTATTTGTCAAATCTAAGATGCTTTTGATTATAAGATACAATATTATGTGTTGTATCACTAAGAAAAAAGCTGCCAATTATAAATGTAAGATGGTGTTGAATAAGCTTCATGACCATTTCAGCAATGTTAAAATGTGAGAAATTGTGCATCTTTGACTTCATGGAATAGGGTATTTTCTTTATTGTATCTCTCTCCCACTCCATATGGATGTGGATTTTTATCTGTTTGGTTCACTGCTATATCATCTGGCACATAGTAGATGATAAATATTTATTGAATGAATGTGAAAGAACTAATGAATAAATGGATAATTAGACCTTAAAAAAATGGCATACTAGAACGGCAGCACATGTCAAGCAATAGCAAATGGATAAGAGATAAAAGCTCTGATCCAGAACTGATATGGTTAATTTATATGCTCATATATCAATAACAACAATAATAGCTAACAATGTGGCGCTTATTATATGCCAGGCAGTGTTTCAAACTACTCTACGTATATTAACTCTCACTCTACCAATAAATCCTCTTGACAAACTGAGGTCACTCAGACGGTAAGTAGCAATGCCAGTATTTGAAGCCAGATAGTCTTGCTCCCTGAGTTCAGAGTTTTTAACCAATATGGTATGCTGTCCCTTATCTGATTCCCAATTTTCTCATCTGTACAATGAGGGTTCTTCATCAGAGAAGCAATAAACTCTACAAAAATGTGAATAGAATAAATTACTAGCATTAGTACCAACAAGATTAGAAGTCACATTAGCCTTTTTCAGAAATTTCACATTGAGGGGCACATTTGTCACTATTGTCATCTTAAATACAAATAGCATTAACATTCATATAGGCTAACAAGATCTTACATAAGTAAATTGTCCCTTTATTCTTTTTTGTGTCTGAATTATAGTCAACAACAACAAATTCAGCCATTTCACAATAACTATGCTTTCATAAAACGTTGGTAAGAGCATTAATTTTCCCTACACTTTAATCTTTATAGAAAGGAATCATTCCTTCTTTTGTATTTCTTCATGATCCCATGTCTTATAGAAATAAAAGAATTAAAAATTCCATCCAGTATATTCAAAAGACTATGTATCTCTTCTTTAATACTTAAAACACTAAAAATTACCCATGCAAAGGAATCAAACCTAAATAAATCACTGTTGGTATTATTATCATCACGTACCTATAATGTGGCTTCAAAAGGATCATGTAAAAGACTGAGTGTTGAGAAATACTTAATTTCCATGGCATTATAATCAAATGAAGCATACTTTGCTTATTGAATAGGATTGGAAACATCCACACAGCTTTGGCTTATATAAACCAAATTCTTTAAACTTGGACAGTACGGAAGCAATGAAAAGATATATCCATTTACCAAATTAAAATGGTCAGAATTTAAGATCAGCTTTCTAAATTAAGTATTCAAACAATAAAATCAAATGCCAAAGAGGGAACAGTAAAGACAGGCAAAGAGAGAGGAAGAAAAAAACAAAAAAACAAAAAAACAATTAAAGTTAATATTATTCCATTTTATGGGACTTGTATCATGGTAAATTTGCACACACTCATAAATAATTTAGAGACTATGAAAGGCAAAATGGTTCTGATAGAAACAGAGATTTCAGCATTAAATTAATATCACTCATGCTACATTAATCTTGCATGACAATATCAGTCCTCTCAACAAAAAGATGACTCCAAAAGGACTAACTCTGATATTTTATTAGCATTGACAAGGGTTTAAATCAAAGATTGACAGATAATGAGCCTCTCAAAGCTGCCTGTTACTTTAGTTCAGTCTGTCCCAGTAGGTTTAGCTAAGGCAAACTGCAAAAGAAATTTCCTTGGAGGATTTGGGATGGCTGGAGCTACTGTAAAGGTGAGAAGATAAATAATGCATTATCAGCTCCTTTAAAAAATTATTTATTACACATATTCAATATTTTTCAATGTTATCTCCATTTCCTTCTACATTTCCTTACCCTTTCTCTCAAGTATACTGAAATACAGGGCGGGGTGGGGGGCGGGGGATAAGGAATATAAATTTCTTTTTCTTTCTTTTTTTTTTTTTAAGTAGGCTTTATACTCAAAGTAGGGCTTGAACTCACAGCCCTGAGATCGAGAGTCTCATGGGGCCAGGTGCCCCAAGACCATAAATTTCTGTCATCATCCTATTATTTTTCTTTACTCTATTCTAATATATTTTGGGCATTTATCTTCCTCTCTGGCTTTCCCCATCCAGGACATATATAGCACACATCCGAAATTACAGCAGTGCAGAAGCGTGCCAGGTGACTCCTCTTCTTGTTCATACATGTGATTTCTTTTAACAGTTCCATCCCCTATAGAAGAAACTATTTAGTAACCTCCTGAGAAGAGAGAGTAAGAAAGAATTAATTGCTTTGAGGATCATTACATGTATTTCCAAGATGCCATTAGGCCTAGCTAACAAGAGTGAGATGATGCCCCCAGGGGAGCAGGAGAGGAGAGGGGGATAGTGAAGGCATTTTTAGAACAACTGTCGATGGTTCATGGGAGAAAAAGAGGTATGCCATCACCCAGATTTAGTTATGCGAAAAGGAAAATTGATGCCAAAAAGGAGAAATGGCCACAAAGTAAGCACTGTCTTACTCACTATGGGAAACCTGTCATTGGGTGAGTATACATGACACTGGAAAGGTGGTAAATATTCTCAAACAACAAGATTATTACCACCAAAGGGGGAAAGCAATTGTATAAACCATGAAAACCAGCAGGAAACTAGAAGGAATAGAAATGAGAAATTATAGAGGGGATTCCAAGTACATATACCAAGCTCTGTGTAATGTGCATTCCAAGAAAGTCCTCTCCCGAACAAGGGATTGAAGCTACAAAGGTGTCCTTCTTCAAAAAGAAAGAAAGCCACTCAAAGGATATTATGTTTACCTTTTCCACTTTTTTTCAAAAATAGAATAAGTTAACAAATGTGTATTGCTAAAGATCAGATGAAAAGGGGAGGGTATGTTTTTTTATGGCTTCTAGAGCAGATGGTGTTCAGAGTAGCCCATAATTATCTTGCAGAGTGGATAAGAAGGGGAAATTTTATTAAAATTTCAAGTTATGACATTTAATTTTAAGAATTTCCTATGGAGGTAGATATTTTCTAATACATTAATGCTAAAGGATTCACTGACGGAAAACAAGAAGTTTTAGGAGCTTTATAAAGCCTATGGGCTTTCATGTGGCTATATTGCATAAGGCAAGCAAAATCAAGCGACTCCAAAATTCCATTAATTCTATTAACAGGTGTGAATAACCAAGACTAAACAGCACTAATATAAGATAACCAGAAATGTGCATTACCAGAAAATTCACTATGTTCAGGTGAGCATTACTCATGGAAAAGGACTCCTTCTCTTTCTTTCCTCAGTGCCACTCTTTAAGGTCCCATGATAAGTAACATGGCTGACCAAAGATTTCGGACAAGCCTACTTCTTTTTATTATGTTTCTATATATCTTGGCTTGGATATTCTACACACATCCACAGAGATAAGGGTCAATAACAATCACTACAATATTTTAAATGAAGATAACAGATTATGAATGCAATTAAGTCAGATGACTTAATTGGAATTCTGCATTTCTAAAAATGATCCAACATCAAAAGAAAATTATAGCACGAATAATTATAAAAGAAGAGTGGGCAGTATTTTGGTTCTCTCTAAAATACTACTAAAGAGAAGAAGAAATAAAAATCAGGATTTGGCAACAGCTTTCCAGTCTTAAAGTTAGAACAGAACAAAGCTCCCAAAAGGACCTCACAGAGCAGATTAAATTACCACAGAATTTCATAAAGAATTCATTGAATGCTTAAGCAGGTTTCTGTGTAGGTCAAAGAGGACCAATCAGAAAATTGAGGTCATTAAGGGATGAGAAATAGGGTAATAGGAAATAAAATATAATTATAGAGTAAGTGAAAGGGGGAAGGAAGGAATAGCGGTGTATTAACATTGTTTTGGTTTTGGAGAAATCATTTTTCCTATAAAGACTTTCAAAGACCAACTTAGATATGTTTTTCCATTTAATTATATTTTATTTTTTATATTTTGTTTCAGATAGAGATCCTGATGGCCTCAAGGGAGAGGCTCAGGTGCTAGAAGCATCTGAGCCTCTGAAGTAACTATATTCCACATATATTTCATTGGAAATCTGAAGCATACTTTATCTTCTTCTTAAAATATTCATTAAAATTAGCCATTAGCTACACATATTTAATTTCAATTTTGTTTTCAAGAAACAAATTTGTAGAACACAAAACCAGAAACTACTGACAAGATTAAATATCTGTATCTATGGCCAAGACATCATTTCATATTTTTCCTACATTTACTTTTGATTCTATAATTCTAAAGCTATATACATTATAAAAACATTATTGCTTCAACTTTAGGGAAAGTCTTCCTTAATTCACTGAAATTTAAGGTGAAAATAATGAGGAGTTCATCAAGATTTGAAATATGTATACTTGTAGTTTTACTATAAAACTACAAAATTGTTCTGAGCTTCAATTGGTGCATTATCTAAGCTTTCAATTTGAAAGTTTTTGCAAAAAAATTATCATAATTTTGCTTTATGCATTTCTATAAAAATCAACTCTATATAATTGTCTAAAATTATAAAATGAGTATAGGAGCTACTATAGTTAGAAAGCAATAAAAACTAAGAACTCAGTTTCATTGACATTATTGACAACTCACACCTAGTTTTTTTCACACTTACAAGGTTATTTCACATTCATTATCTAAAATAATCACCAAGTACAGTATTTAATAATTATCAAAACAGCACCATTTAATAAGGACTCATTTTGTTCCAGCCGTATAGTTGACATACAGTATCTCATTTAAGCTCACAACAAATATAGAAATAGCCAAACAAAGAAATTAAGGTGAGCTTCAATGACATACCCAGGTTCACAATGCTCAAAAAGTGACCAGACTAGACTTCAGATCCAACGTCAGGTGCAGTTTAATTATCACGACACTACACTTTTTACTTCCCAACAACAACAAATGTAATGGCATTCTTAGGAGACCAACAGAGTCTCAACTCCGAAAGTCCTGAAGAGTAAGTGCCCCGTGACTCTGCCCAGCACTTCCAGCTCTCCTAGTTTCTTTCCCACTTCTCTAATCATTTCTCATCTACTTTTCATTCCTGAAATGGTTCTGTTCTCCAACTTCCTACCTTCAGACTACATCCTCTTCTCCTGAAAATTATCTTTTCCCCCCTACACAGCATCATCAATCTTAGTTACCTTGACTGAGCCTCAATGTACCTCCAGCCGTTGGCGGCACTGACCCCCTCCTCCAAACCACAGTCAGTTGCCAAGTCAGGCACTGCCACGTTGTTGCTCCACCCACCCCCACTGCTCAGGCTTAAGTCCTCCCTACTATCCCCTAAATTACTAAGCAGGCTGAGAATAAGACCCCAGGTCCTTACCAAGGCTCACGAGGTCCCTCAGGCTCTTGTAAATCAGGGCTCCTTTACCACTATACCTCTCAGCCTCCTCCACCACATGCCCTGGGCTTTGTGCAGTCTATTAAATACAGGGGGCCAACCACAAACTTGCCCTAGAGCCCGGGCATGCACTTTCTTTGAAATAACCACATGGTTGGTCCCTTCACTGAATTCAGGTCTCAGCTTGAATGCCACCTCCTCGAGAGACCAGCACCTTGACCCATCATGTTCCATACCTTTCTCTTAACTGTTCTTCATGGTACTTTTCCTTTCATTTTGTTTTTGTTTTTGTTTTTGCTTTTCATGATACTTTCAACCTCCCATCATTATAATCTACGTTGTGTTTATTGCCTTCTCCCCCACACAAGCCACAGAGTCAGTGATTTCAGTCTCTTTTATTCCCTACCTTGTCCCCTGTCCTGAGACCTCTGCCTAGAACATGGAAGTACTCAGGTATTTGTTCACTAAATGGATAGAGGATGGATGGATGAATTCTAACTGGTTTTCTTTCCACTCTTTTCTCCCTCTCTGACTTACCATTAACAGTTCTGTCAATGTGACTCAAAACACATCAAAACAAAACATGGAGTTGGTAAAATATACTGTATTTTTAGGGAACAGTCAGTAAGTTGGCAAAATGCCCTGTGAAGAGTGGCCTAAGACTCAGCTGTTTGGCTTGCATACCTTTTAACACTTTAACACTTACCTCACAGGACTGTCTCAGGGATTTAATAAGGTAATGAATGTAATAAGTATATATTAAATGGTTGATGCAAGGCGCTGTTACAGCATTTGGTAAATATTAGCTACTATTATAATGGCTTGCTGGCTGCCAGTTTTCAATTGCTAGCTTAGGGCTTTAAATGTCGTGGCGAGGACTTTACATGTAAGATAGTCCTAATGAAAGTTTTGTTTTAAATTTATTCCTAACGAATTAATATTTCTAGCGAAGAAATTTTGGCGTAATGCTATTCCCTTCACGTGGAATTCCTAGGCCACATTTTTCCCTTTCAAAATGCTATCGATCTAGGGTTATAAAAACAAATTCACTCTTTGCAGGGGCAAAGTCATATTCATGCCTCACACTCTATGCAAAGACAAACCCCTATGTATTTACATATTAAAATGATACCAGGAGAAAACTTAACGACATATTTGTCAAACCTCAAGTTAGGTTCATAAAGGAACGATGAGGTGTCATTTTACTCGTATGGATCTAACAAAAATTGAAATGATGTTACCGGTGCTGGTGAAGCACTGTGCTAACATAGCTGGCATAACTGGACACAGCCCAGTAGTTTGTGGCAAAAGTATTAAGATGATGAATAGTCTTTGGCCCAATTGTTATCTTTTCAAACACTTATCATAAGGAAACAATCCCTTGTTTAAAGGTGAACACAGAGGCAGTCTCCTCATGTTTATCACCTAAATGAAGTCCTCTTTTCCCAGACTCTACATTCGGCCAAAAGCCAAGCTTTATATCATGAAAGCTATTCCTTTTCTTTCATTTTCACTGCCACTGACTCTCGTTTAAGTTCCATTACTTTTTACTTACACTACTGCACATATTTTCTAAGAATAAAATCCACAGTCCTTACCATGGGCCAGTGTATGACAAGGAGTTCCAGAGTCACTACTGTTATTAGAATTCATGATTAGAAGTATACAGAAAGGAAACAAAATGATCGCTATTTATGGAAGATATGAATGACTACCTGGAAAAAAAGAGAATCCCTGAGAAACTATTTGAGCCAATAATTCAGTTGTACAATAAGTACAAAATCAATGGCTTTCCTTTATACAAATAACAACCTATTGAAAAGAATAAAGTAAAAAAAAAATCCGTTCACTTAGCTACAGAACACATGTAAAAATACTATAAAAAGCAACGTAAACTCACTGTATCTGCATGAGGATTTACTATTGACAAAACCTGAGGCAGTTAAATTCAACAAAAAGTCAAACATCTCTTCTCCTCCCTACTCTGTGGACCAATCAGGCACAACTCTATTCGTTCCCCCTTAACGGAAACCTTTTTTTCTTTTACATACTTACCTGCACTCCACAAATCTGTAATCTGGCCTCCTGTATGATCCACCAAAATGCCCTCCCTAAGAAAATCACTTCCATATTTTTGAAATGTTATGTATTTATTTTGAAAGAAAGAGAGAGCATGTGTGCGCGTGCACGTGTGCATGAGCAGGGGAGAGGCAGAGAGAGAGAGAAGGAGTAAGAGAATCCCAAGCAGGCCCCATGCTGTCAGCACAGAGCCTGACGACGGGCTTGAAACCTCAAACTGCCAGAACAAGACTTGAGCTGAAACCAAGAGTCAAAAGCTTCACCGACTGAGCCACCCAGTGCCCCCCCCCACCATATTTTGAATCTGATGAAAAATGCTAAATATCATTGTTCCTGTCCTCTCAGCACTTTCCGTTATCATGTATCACTGCCTCCTTCCTAAAACATTCTTCCCTTAGCTTCCATGGTACAAAATAATTCTGATTTTCCATGTAAGTCTCTGGCAACTCTTTCTCAGACTATTTTACAAGCTCATCCACCTCTCATAGATTTTTAAATATTAGAATGACTTAAGAATTGGTCTCATTTCCCCTCATTTCCCCTCCCTATATTCTCTCCCATAGTGATGCTAACCATTCCCAGGGCTTCAGTGATCATCTACATATGGATGACTCTCATCTTCACATCTCCCATTCAGAACTTTCTTCTAAACCTCAGATTTATACATTACACTTCAATGTTTGTAAACATCCATGGGCATCTCAAACTCAATGTGACCAAAACTGAGCTCATCCACTCCTCCCAAGCCTGCTCGTAATCCAGTGCTCTCTCCTTCAGTAAGCATCAAACCATCTACCGCATGCGCAAGTCTGAAATATGAAATGCATCCATAATACATCTCTCTCCCTCATTCCGTGAGATCTAATCACTGTAAGCAATCTATTCTACTTCCTACATATTCAAATCCATTCACTTCTTTCCAATTCCACAACCATTATCCTACCCCAGACTGCAGCCCCTCTCAACTGGACTAGTGTTAATGTTTCCTAACTAATGTCCCCCACATCCCCTCCTACTCCCTTCAATCAGATTCTCATACTGCTGCAAAGTCATCTCTCTAAAATATAATACTTCATCACATTTTACTGCTGTTTAAAACCCTTCAAATGCTTCCTAATGCTTTCATGATAAATATCAAGGTCTTTCAAATCGCTGGAAAGGCCATGCATTATCTGGCCACTGCTTCCTTCATCACTTTCATCCCCAAATTCTCTACTTACAGCCTCACACCCATTCACTATACTCAAGTCACACTGGGCAAGATCCACATACCATACATCATATTAGAGAATATTTTCTTTTTAATGATATCTTGTGCTCAAGAGGTGTATAGAATCAGGCTTATTTTCTCATGTATTACTGAAATGTAAGTAGATAAAGCCTTTGAGAACAATTCAGCAACATATGTCAAAATAGTACAGATTTTGTACAATGTTTGACCTATAAATTCCTATTTATTAGACTCAAACTGATATAATAATTATGGTGGTATTTTTTAAAATAGTGAAACTTGAAAAAAATCATTATTATGCTTTGTTTATTTGGTAGAATATATTTTATTTCATGTATAGAAAGGTCTCTTTTGATAGAGACCCAACATTAATACTGCATATATAGAAACTCATCACTGTTTTTTGCACAAGCTAAAGAGACTATCCCAGTTCAATGTTTTTTAGTTTCCTGACATGTTATCTGTGATAACTGGATTATTTAGGAAATTTTTTATCCTCGAAGTCTTCAAAATCAGAAAATAGTTTGAACTTGCCCTGAGTGAAAGTCTGCAACATTCACAACAAAGTAAACAATGTAGCAAAGATGATTCTTTCTATTCTTCTCGGGATGAATGCTATTAGCTTTGTCAATTGCTGTGCACATAACCCCCTGTTACTCTGCTTTATTAAAGCCCCACTTCAAAATAGAAAATGAATAAACTTGATCCAGTGAATAAAAATACAATCAATTATTGCTCTTGTAGATGAGGCCTCGGCATAGTAATCTAAATTTATAAATCATAATAATCTAAACTAAATATGTATAGAAGAGATGGAGTACAACAAAAATTCTTGGAAAGGGGGCCAAAATAGGGAACACCTCATTCAATAAATAATGCAACAAACATTTATCAAACATCTACAATGCATTAGACATGGTGCCACATGATGGAGATACAGATTTAAATGACAACTGAACCCTGCCTTACGTGAAATGGAATAATTCAGTTCATTGAATTATGTGACCCTGGGTTAGAAGCCTCACTCCTTATCACTCATCTAGGACCACTGTTATTTCCACCTTGACACTGGCTCGAGTTAACCGTTTATGATCCCTGCCTTTCTGGGCTAATATTCTTTAAAGGTACCATACCACATTTCTATTCTGTTCTATTTGAACCACTGCCCAAAAGGTAAAACTTCATGCCATCTCACATGCCATCTATTTTCTCCACTAGTGATGGCCTTGCACATGGCAACTGACCACTAGTTTCACCAAGCTCTTGACACCACCTTAGAATTCAGGCTTCACAAACGCTGAAAGTCAGTGCCAGAATAAGAATCAGGCCCTTAATTCAGTGAAGCCAATCATAATTCATTTCCTGTCATTCTTGACCATAATCCCCCAGTTTGAAAGCAGCAAAACTAGACACATCTCTCCTGCTTTTATCTTCATATCTCTCTGGATTTCCTTCACCTTCAATCATCCTCCCAGGGCATTGAAGATTGAAGAAACAGTTACAGATTCTGCATCCCTCAATCTATGCCCCCTTTCTATGTGATTTGACAGGTCCTCCATCATCTGTACTGGCCTTGTGACTTGACTTGCCAACAGAACACGATAGAAGTAATAAGGTCCAACTGAGTTCCTAGCCTAGGTCTCAAGAGGCTTTGCAAGTTTGGACTTTCTTAGAAATCTACAACTGTCATATGAACAATCCTGGGCTAACCTGCTCAGTTGAAAGAAGACATGGAAAGAAGCTCCAGTTATCCCAGCCATAAAAGTAATGCCACCACAAACAAACCAGCTGAGCTAACGGACCCGCTAACTACAGATGCATAAGCAAGCCCAGCCAAGATTAGACTAACCAGATCAAGCCTTCTCAAAAATTTCCCAAGTGAATCCAGACCTAATTTCCAAGCAGCCAACATCTCTTCTGACCCCTAGCCCCCCTTCTCATTAATATCACCTGTCTATGATAGTCCCCAACTTTGAAACCTAAAAACAGTCTTCCTCTCCAATCTGTCTTGGGAAATTTTGGCCTTTGGAATACTTGTTCAACATCTAGAATCTGAGTTTGCTTGCCTCCTTGTATACAGTGAATTTCATGCCCTCATCACGTAAGTATCCATACCCATACCCATACCCATACCCTTGAGCTTGTCAATACCCAGAATTACTCCATCTCTGAAATATTTCAAACCTTAAACCATGAGATTGTTTTCAGTCATACATACAAAATAACAAACAAGAATAACTACAAAAACGTTTTCTGTGGTACCCATCAAAGAGTTATCTCAAAAAAGTTACCAGAATCATACACACATATGCCTGGGCATTTAAAACCATTTAGGGACAGATAATTCTCCTGGTATATAAAAATCATCTAGAAGCATAAACAAGAGAAAATAACCCAAGAATATTTTTAAAAAGAAGAGTGGTAGATCATGGTAGACTTGTTTTCCAAGATAATAACTCTTCTACTAGAAAGCTACAACAATTAAAATGCTGCAGAATAAGTACTGTAAGAGACAGATTAATAGAGAATAATAGAAATCCTAGAAATTAGTTCAAATACATGTAAGTATTTAACATAAGATAAAGTAGAGAGTTAATCAGTGAACAAAAGATTGTCAACAAATACTACTGGAATTATTAGCTAACTTGTTTGACAAACAAAAAAAAACTTAACAAGAATTATTATCTCATGTACACAAAAATAAACCCCAGCTTATTTAAATTTAAAATGAAAAAACAGGGGCCATTCGGAGGTTAGGAGGTAAATATTTTTTTTTTAATTTTTTTTTCAACTTTTATTTTATTTTTGGGACAGAGAGAGAGAGAGAGAGCATGAACGGGGGAGGGGCAGAGAGAGAGGGAGACACAGAATCGGAAGCAGGCTCCAGGCTCCGAGCCATCAGCCCAGAGCCTGACGCGGGGCTCGAACTCACAGACCGCGAGATCGTGACCTGGTTGAAGTCGGACGCTTAACCGACTGCGCCACCCAGGCGCCCAGGAGGTAAATATTTTTATGAATAAAAAAGGCTTTTTTTTAGCATGCGCAGAAAATCCAATTACATAAAATCTTAAATCTTTGTGTTGAAAAACACTAAATAAAAGAAGCAACATTATAAAAATATATTTGTAACATACATAATAGATGATTATTATTACAAAATGAGCTCTCACAAACCAAGAAGCAAAAATAATTAAATTTTAAAGTGGATGATATACATGAAAAATTAATTTAAAAAATACAAATTTCCAACAAACATGTAAAAAAAAAAATTTCAGCAATCCGGAATTTTGCTTCTATTTCTTACCTCTGTCCCAGACTCCAGAATCACACGTACAATTGCTCGCTCTGCATTTCCATTTAAGGGGTTAACACACCTCTTAAACAGAACATACCAGAAGATACCAGAACTGTTTATCTTCACCACTCTCCCACATCCAGCCAGATTAGCAGCCTTCCCCATCATGGCTAATAGCAACTTCATCCTTCTACTTCCTCAATCCAAAACCTTTGGAGTCATCCTGACTCTTCTCTTTACTCATGCCCATATTAAGCTATCAGAAAGTCCTATTGGCTCTACCTTCAAAATATATACAGAATCTACTTCCTATCACCACTACCTATTGAAGCTACCATCATTTCTTGTTTTGGAGACTTACAAAAATAGACCTGCCTTGTTTAAAATATGTAACTTGCATCCTAATGCCCTTAGGGTAAAAATAAAAAGTAAAACTCTTACCTCTCCAGCTGCATTTCACATCATGTTCTCCGCACATCAGCAACACTGGCCTCCTTTATACAATATCCTATCTCCTTATACAGAGCGCTTGCATATTACATTTTCTCAGCCTGAACATTCTTCTCTTCACTAGTGTAATGCTATTCGTTCATCAGATCTCAACTGCAACATCATTTTCTGAAGGATGCCTTCCCTGATCTCCTTGCTAGGCAAATTTCACTTATTACAGACACTTTACCAATAACGCACTGCTACAACACTGCATTGCATATTTGATCATTATATGATTCATGTCTATCTCCCACCTGATCGTCACATCTTCAAGGATAGACAGCAATCTTATTTTGTTCATCACTGTAACCCCAGTGTCTAGCAAAGACTAATTCATAGAAGGTGCTTAATAATTATTTTCCAAATGCATAAAAATTATGGAAAAGAGACTCAATGGTAGGATACCATTTCACCTTTAATTCCATATGCATAGAACAATCACCCCCCCCCCCCCCACACACACACAATACTATTTCTAGAATTATTCCAAGCTATCTAACTCCTAAATTCATTCCTGGGCATATGGCAAACTCAGCCAGGACAGTTAATCCAATTCTTACATTCTACTTCACATTCACTGACTGTCTCCCCCAGCTCCAGGTCCTTGACCACTTAGGAATCATGGGCTGCAGGGACATGAAGAGATGAAATCAATCAGTGAACAAGTACAATGTCCATCTTGTTCTATGCTAGCCCACCCCCTCCCTTCTTTTCAACCAACAAATAAAAGTGACCTTTCTGAGATTCAGGGCCTGAGAAATTCTGGAGGTAGACTCCACGCATAAACACAAATGGGAAATTCGTAATACTGCTTGCTGTGCACTGACTTAATTTGTGATCAGAAAAGTTTCAGTTTTTTATTGGTTTAAAAACATGATGTTTACCCACAAAATAATGTGAAAAGAATGTGTTACCTTCTGCATTTTTCCCCCTCTTCCTCCAAGCATAAGAAAGAATTAGCTTCCCAAATGTAACAATAACAACTCAAGCAAAAACAAAAAAAAAAAAAAAGAGTTTGTGTTTTGGGCCTTCTTACAAATAATGCTATCATATGTGATGGGGACCTGAAATTGGCCAAAAAGACTTGACTGTTTGAATAAAAACTGAGAGAATATCCGCACACACTGGGTTTCAGCATCGCCAGGTACATTTGTACAGGCTCACTAACTCCTCCCAGATCACCATCTCTGAAATAAACTCAGGAATCAAGAGGCACAGGGCACAACTCTAAAGACACGGATTAATGGGAGAACTTCTGCAAAGGAGGAAAGGGAATTTAAGCTTGTGGAAAATGTGTTGTCCTAAACTTTTCTAGTACTGGGTTGCTTTTATTAATCTTCTTCCACTTACAGGACCTACAATAAAAAAACCAGACATCAATGTATGTGGGACATGCATAGTTACAAGTTGGATGAGAACAGTTTAATTTAACACTGAGACAGCACAATCCATCTCAGCAGAGCCACCTGGCATAAACTAAAACTATATATCTTATGAGACAGAAGCAAGCTACTAAAAGCCTGGGAAAGCAGACTGATGTGAATTATTCCACCAAGCCCATTTAGAAAGAAACCTCATCTAATGAAAATGCAAAACCGTCAAAAAAAAAAAAAAAAGATTTGGGGACCAACGAGGAAGCATTCACCATGATCACTGACTTTGAAGAATTCTAGTTAACATGTTTTTAAGTTCTAATTCAATATGATTTTCTTGTTCTTTCTTTACCAAAATCAAATAAAAGTCCAATCAGAAGATATTCGCTTTTGAGATTTCTTTTCCTGAACCATCAAAATCAATGGTTTCTGTTCCATATAGGGGGCCCAACAAAGTAATGAAAGGTCGTGCTTCCTAGAATGACACAGACACTTCATTTTAGCAATGTGTACTAATTTACAGTTTTGTTCCCCTTCTTACTGCGTATAGAAATCGTAATACTAATCCTAAAAGTGTATTTCCTAGGAATTTATGTATCCTTCGAACATGTGATTAGCGCTGTCTCCGGAACATCATGAATTGTTCATTTCTCCATTCAAACTCATCTTCTACTTCTGCTAATGAGATACGTCACACATCACATGAGGCAGTATATGAAAAACACAGCATGTGTTCAGAGTGTGGTGTTCCCACTCCACTGACTACGTTATCTCAGGCAAGTGAAGGAGCCTCCCTAAGCTATGGTTTCCGCATCTTCACAACAAGCAAGAGAAATAATCCGTGGCAAGTTCTTGCACTCAGAATATACTTAATAAATGCCGGCTTAAAACATAAACCCTAAAGCGGGTGTTCTGTGGCCTTACTGCACACTCGAGATTCAGGAGAGGAAGAGGAAGCTCCGTGGAGAAAATGGGCAAGGACAGCACACCCACTAGCTAAGTCTTTGCTAATTAAAGTGTGTTCCATGTCCCAGCAGGGTGACCATCACCAGAGAGCTGATCAGAAATGCAAACTCTCAGGCTCCACCCCAGAACCACTGAATCATAATTTTCATTTTAACAAGATCCCTGGGTGATTCATATTCCCATTAAAATCCGAGAAGCACTGAGCTAAGTGATGTGCTCCTGCACGCAGGCCTCATAATTTGTTGGACAAAAAATTCAAGTCTCAGTAAAATTATCAATGTATGTGTCATGGATCATTGGGGTCACTTCCCAACGGTTAAAAGGATAAATATTCCATGTGTGTGTTATATATTATGGTGTGTGGACTTAACATTCTCTCTCCTGGGTTGCTGAGTTTGCTGCACAAGTGTCGTGAGATATCTCTTTACAACTTGAAAAAGTATTTATAAGTGAGGGCCATTCTGAAGCCAGCCAGCCCAGAATTTTCTTTTTACACTATCAGTATAACTGAAGTCTAAAACAAACAGTAAGCCCAAGATCTGAACTCCAAATCCTAAAAATATTTGTATGGCCTTATGGCTTAGGCCAAAACTCCAGAGACCAAGTAGCCAGTTCCCCAGTAGAGGCAACAGTTTCGGTAACTGGGGTGAAGAGGGTGTGGGTAGGAGCTGCTACCATTTAAAAGCAAGACCTAGGCAAAGACTCTAGTACATAACGTGGGTAGAATATTCGAGGAGCAAGCCATGGAATTACAGCAGCCATTCCTACAAACAGATATTTCACAAGCCCAACGTTCCTGAGTTGGATGCAGTCCCATTCCTATGGCCTCTAACTCCAGAACAATTTCTTACAGCAATTTCATGTGATTTCATGTGCCTTTTTTCTATAGTTAAATAGTTTTGAATTTGGGGCCAGCTTTTGCCCACAATGAAATGTGCCTGAATTGCACTCTATCACAAAACCGTCTCTAAACTGAGAAAGAAAATTCCTTTCTGACCCTTCCTCACACTGAACTCCTATATCATTGTGTTTTCTTCATTTAATTTTTAATCTATGCTAATTTTATACAGTCTGTAAATATATTCTGGACAACACAGGCCACACAAAGTATTCAAGGCATCCAGCAGGGAGTCCAGTGTAGCCAAGTTACCATTTTATACGTTTTGCTAGGATGGTAGGTGTTGTAACTTTCTTATGCAATGGGCACTGTGATGTGCACTTACTTTTATTATGCAATGGTTCTATCCGAGTTTCTACTTTCTACATAATTGCCAAAATCAACTTGTAAGCTGCTTTAAATGGCACATATCTTATTTTTCCTATTCTGATTTCAAAATGCCATTTTGTATGATCTCTATTGAGGAGAAAATAAGCCCATTTTTAAAACAATTACCTAACAACACTTCAGATAAGAAGCTGTATTTTTCTGCCTAACATAAGTGTTTTTCTTCTCTTTTAAATTGAGTCTCATATGAATGATATCTAGATTATCACTCTTTCGCTTTGCTATAAATCTGAAATGTCCTCACTTGTTTCAAAGCCTTACACCACTAAGGAAGACTAGCCTCCTGATCACCTAAAGAGTCACACTTTCGGTTTCCTAGAGTTGTGTTAGACAGCATGATTTAATTACTATTACGGACAGATTTGCATAAAGCTTTTTTCTGAAGAGTTTTAGGCCATTTAAGCAATGTCATTAGATGCACAGAGAAATTCTTTTGAGAAAATGTAATGGAGCATGAAAAATAACAAAAATCCACAAAATACATTTATTCAAGAATCTTAATAATGAAGAGAAATTACAATTCAAAGTGAAGAACTACTCTCTATTATTTTAAAATAAAAGATGATTAAATAGGCACAGCATAATGCCTCAGAATCAGAGGGCAGCACTCAGTGTTATGTCTTCTGGAAAACTATGCTCATTTCAGAAAAAAAATAGATTCAGTATATTCTTTGCCATCTATGGAATTTACTGAAGATACAGAACAGCAATTCATTTTAACGATAATCTCGTACAAACTCATACTAGACAACATTGCAGTAAAACAAGCAAGTTCAGCCTGCCATAGACCATCTATCTCTCATTAAAGGATCTCCCATGAATTGATATTACCTTGTCAAGGTTGCTGCATAAAGAGAAAAAAGCCATCCTGATGCCCTTTTAAAGACCTACTGACACTGAAGAGACAAATGTTTTCAGGTTTCCCTCAGCACTGCCACCTAGTGCTCCTCGTGGAAGGGGGAACCAGCTTTTTGTGGAGTAATTTGGCAAACTTGGCAATATTTAAAAGTGCCATAATCTTTGACCCAGCAATTCCATCATTAGCAATTCTCCCTGTAGGTAAGACCACATAAAAATGCACCAAGACTGGGGTATCTGGGTGGCTCAGTGGATTAAGTGTCCGACTCTTGATTTCGGCTCAGGTCACCGTCTCACAGTTGTGAGATGGAGCCCCACGCTGGGCTCCATGCAAGAGTGGAGTCTGCTTGGGAATTTCTCTCTCCCTCTCCCTCTCTGCCCCTCCCCAGCTCATGCTTTCCCTCTCTCTCTCAAAATACATAAATAAACACTTTTTAAATGCACCAAGACTATTTATAAATGACATCCTGCAATATCATTTTTAATAAGAAAAACAACAACAAACTAAAATATCCTGTGATGGAGAAAAGATAAAATTATAATAAGCCATACATTGGAGTAATATTCAGCCACTTAAAAAGTTAGTTGATATGCAAAAATCTCCAGGATAAAGTCCAGGAAAATGTGTGATATCATTTACCGTATATGAAAAGCCTACACATGCATATGTGAGTGGGTGCACTGAGAATCATCTGGAAGGATACACAAGGACTAAAAGTTTGCGAGAGGAGGAAGAAAAAGGGAGATTTTTATGTTTTATTTTATATCTTTTTGGATGGATTGAATATTTATTGTATGCATGCATTATTTTTAGGTTAAAACATTAAAAAATGCTATACTAGGATTATGAAGAATGATAGAGTCAGATAACTTTATACTACTTTGGACTGTGGAGTAGAAGACACAGCAACTAAATCATTGTGACACTGTCATCATCCTCTGATTCAGCTCTGCCTTTTCCTGGCATCCCAGCTCTGATACAAGCTGACTGCTAACAGTCATTTTTTTGTTTTTCTAAAGGTCATTAAAATGTATCATGCAATGTCTCCTATAGTCATTAATCTGAAAGCTATATTGTTAATTATCCTTGCTTATTGATAAATTGCCAGTTCAGTATTTTTCCACCGATTTGACATTTATCAAGATATTGAAAGATAGCATGACCAACTGCATTTTTGAAGAATTTATGAAAAAGTATTAGCAAAAATTAATTGTAGTGTTTAAGAAGCCCACAGGATTACCTTGATGAACTCTCTTTAATAAAACGTAGTTGATTTGTCTTTAGTGAAAATATTCCTTATCATAAGCTTAATTACCTTGAATAAGTAAGGCATAAGTGGACTATTTTCTTGCCCTTTTTTCACATATGCATATAGATTTAGAGTATATTTATAGTATACTAATTTATAGTATATTAATTCTACAACTTATCCAATGTTACTTTAAATGCTAAATTAAGTTAACTTAGGGGAGAAGAGACTGAATCCAAACCAAATGTTGGGGAACAACATCAAAAAAACATGAGCACTGATTGACCCAGGAGCTGGACCCAGGCACTCAGAGGATCCTCACCTCCTCCCCTGCCTTGGAACGTGGATTCTGCTTGCCTTCCTCACTCCCAAAATGATCCAAGGGCTTAGCCTTGAGATAATGATGTGGGGTTAAAAACATCTGCACTACAGACTGTATACGTGACTGAATCCAATTAGGGCCTCTTTATACACTTTGAAGATTTGAGGGCAATTGCAGGAATCCATTCATCTTGCCACCCAAGACAAGCCTCATCTCTAAGTTCCCTTTGCTATTATTAAAACTTCCACCTACCAACCTGGAGTGGCCTGCCTCTTTCTTCAGTCTCCCCCTGCCCTCTGCTTGAGGGGGCTAGTTTTAGATTATCCCTGCTAAGCTCCCAAGAGGTACACCAAGGTTGTACACATGATTTATTGCAACACCATAAGGTTTCAGCTCATTCAATTGTTCGCTGTCACATAATATTCTCTAATAACTACAGATTTTCAGAAAGTTTTCTAAAAATACTGCCTCTGATAGTAAAACAACACATTGTCCTTTTGATTGCTATTTCTATCTTTTACATTATTGAGGAATGCCTCAGTCAGCACTGGCATTCTGGCCATGTAGCCCCTTGTGTCTCCATAATGCCAACTAATTTATAACTGTGTTCATGCATGAGAATCTCACGTGCATACTGCATATTTCCCATGCTTCCAGCATTACTGTAGAGACAGCTAAGTTTATTGGTTGTGTTGCTCCAAAATGATTTTCTTTTTTAATGTAACCTATATATATTATATAATTGTTTTCTTTATTCCAAGAACAAAGAAACTCTTGGTGAATTATATCCCACTGATTTTTGTTCCTCATCCCCATATTTACATATTCAGAAGTCTCTGAATCAGTTTTATTGCACTGTCACTCCATTTTTGAAAAATCTCCAAATTACATAAGTGGCAGTCACTTAATCTCTGTCCCCACTTTTCTATGCAGTTTAAGTGACAGAGCTAGAATCATCCGTATTTGCACACTAATGTGAACATAAAAGAGTTAAATCTCCCAAACTAGTCTCTTTGGAAAATGCACATATAAT
Organism: Felis catus; assembly: GCF_018350175.1. NCBI lineage: Eukaryota > Metazoa > Chordata > Mammalia > Carnivora > Felidae > Felis > Felis catus. Next base: position 72,047,125 of record NC_058374.1, read on the forward strand.
ATAATCTACTTTTCTATTATTTAAAATTAATGAAAATTTAAAAATTAAATTAAATTAATGAAAATACCCATAAGTATATGAAAAGTTTACCATCTTCATTAGTCATCAGGGAAATGCAAATTTATTCTTCTATTTAAAAAAAACTTTTTTTAGCATTTAATTTATTTCTGAGGGAGAGAGAGAAAGAGTGTGAGCAGGGGAGGGGCAGAGAGAGATGGAGACACGGAATCTGAAGCAGGCTCCAGTCTCTGAGCTGTCAGCACAGAGCCTGACACAGGGTTTGAACTCACAACCCATGAGATCATGACCTGAGCTGAAGTCAGACACTTAACTGACTGAGCCACAAAGGTGCCCCAGGGAAATGCAAATGTAAACTACAATATAATATCATGTACCAACATCATTTATCATAATGCTTAAAATAAAAAAGATAAAAAATGCCAAGTGTGGGTATGGGTGTACAACAATGGGAACTTTCATATATTGGCGGCAGAGTAAACTGGTATAACCACTATAGAAAATGGTTTGTCAAAACAATTTTACAAGAGGTTAAAACAGTTTTACCATTAGATAAAACAGTCTTAACCTATGAACAAACAGTTCTACTCAGGTATATACCCATCAAGCATGCATAACACCAAAAAACATGTAAAGAATGTTTATAGAAGAAGTATTTTTTAACTATTTTTTTTAATGTTTACTTATTTTTGAGAGACAGAGTGCGAGTGGGGAGGGGCAGAGAGAGAGAGAGGGAGATAGAAACCGAAGCAGGCTCCAGGCCCTGAGCTGTCAGCACAGAGCTTGACGTGGGGCTCGAACTCACAAGCCGCAAAATCATGACCTAAGCTGAAGTTGAATGTTCAACCGACTGAGCCACCCAGGTGCCCCTGGAAGGACTATTTATATAGCCCCAAACTGTCCTTCAGTAATAGACTGGATCATGGTACATTAATGCAAATAGAATATATATAGCAATAAGTATGAATAATTGACATCTACATGGAAAAATATAGATGGATCTCACAAACAGGATTTTGAATGGAAGAAGCCAGACATAAAAGAATACAAAATGCATGATAAATTGGTTCTTAGTATCAGCCTTGGTCAAGATTTATCCAAAATACTGAGGAAGAGAGTGGCCTTGAAAAGCATAGTCTCCTACATCAGAACACAATTTGGAAAAAATAATTACCTTGCATTATATACTGTGTGATTTTAGAAAAGTCATTTAATCCCCCTGGCTTCATTATTCCTCTGTAATATAGAGATAATGAAGCCTTACCTCCCCAAAAGCAAATGACTGTTTTGAAGATCTCTAAGGTCCTGTGTAGCTTTATATCTATGACTCAATGAGATGGTTTCACTTCTTTGTACTTTCATGAATAAAAACAGAGTTCTTTTAACAAAACAATAATAGCTGACATGGTTTTAAGCCACTTTTACATATGTATTACTTACTCAGTCCTCACATTTCATACTAACCCCATAAAATAGGTATAACTGTTCTCTTCCTTTTACAGATAAGGAAACTGAGGCTCTGAGAGGTTTGATAACTTGACCCAAACTGCACAGCTAATTCTGCTAGGGCCAGAATACAAACCCAGAAAATCTCACTCTATTACTCACATACTTAACTACTCAATATGCAAAGACAGTATAAGAACTCCATTTTATCTAAGCTGACAGGACTTTTTAAATTAACTTTAATACAATCTGTTGTCTAATCACCACAGAGCATGTGAAAATGTCATCTATGTTATGGATTGAAACTCTGATTTTGTTCAATCAAAGGAATGATGATTTTAATTTATTCATATAAATCTGGCCTCTCTGAGACAGTACTAATTAAAAAAACTATCGCTACTGAACAAGCACCAGCCAATTTTGATGGTCACATTCACATTTCCCATGTTTGATGCTGCTCTAGAAAAAGAGGGGAAATCAGCCTTCCTTGTTATTGTTGTTTTAAACACAGCCTCTTCTGCAAAAGACCTTATAGTATTAGTTCAGATTACTGAATTTTTTTTTATTTCAGTTGACTTTCTGTAACTTTGTTTGCTATAAGTTACGTCAATTATTTTCTGACAACTGTTTTTTTAACTTAGACTGAGATTTTACATACTTCAATTAGTTGGACCTCATCCTATTTCAGAGTTAAAGTCACCCACAATATTTATACTTTGCATTTTCTAGAGTTAACTTGCATCTGTGTCCGTCAGTCTCATTGTTGACTAGTTGAGAGCCTGTGACTGGGATAAAGGATGCAGGGATGGTGTCTGCAAGGGGAGAAGAGAGGGAGAAAGGCAAATCCTGCTTACTTTGCAAGCAGCCTAGACTCAGCCAGGACTCTCAATGGTTTTGCATGGCAAGCTGAGTTACCAGCAGATAAAAGTAGATTACTTAGATTAATCGTCGCAGATGGTCTTAAAGAAGGAAGCAGGCTTGAAAAGCACAGCACTTCTAAATGGAACTTCTCTGGGACTTCTAATCAATTGTGTGTTCTTGGAAAAGTCGTGTACTCACTCTTATTAGGAAGATGGAAGCAATGCCTGCCTCATACAGTTGTTGTGAAGCTCAAATGAGGAACAACCGATGGAAGTGAGATGACTTCATTGCGCTGTGATTATCGCTGCCTTAATTATTTAGTGTTGGCATTTCTGCCTTTAGAACTTCTGTTTCAGTTTAACTCCACCACAATAGCTCAAGGGTGGGGGCAGGAAGAGGCTTAGCCCCTCCTTCCAGCACTTTCCCTTCGTAGATTCAAATAAAGGAAAGTAACAGGCTTGGTTCTCTCTGACTTCTTTCCCAGAACAACAACCTTCTTACTATTCACCAGTATTTATATTTGGATAAAGAGCTAAAGCTGAAGTTACAGAGGGAAAATATAAAGCAGACTGCAAAACAGGGCTGCTCAGAGTTGCACAAAACTCTGCCGAAGCAAGCCTGAAAGCATTGAATAAAGAACACCAAAAACCGACTTGCCACATGCACTTCTTTTGTTCATTTCAATCTTGGCAGAGTAAAATTCAGCAGTCGGGTTATGCGTTTTCCCTTCCAAGGACTTTAGAAACAAGTGATTAATCTCTTTAAGCAGTTCTCAGTAAAGAATATATTTTGTTAATTTTATGTCATTACAAAGGCTATCGAGCAAGAGCTGCAAAGACAGGATGAGTGCAGGGTATAAGAGGAAGGCTTCGGTTTCTCTTTTTAAAAATAAAAAACACACAGCTTAATTTATACTCCACTGAAATGAAGTTCTCATAAAATAGAGCAATGATAATACTGAGAAAATGTACATAAGAAAATGAGATGTTTCCTTCCCCTCCCATGAAACAGTGAGACTGTCTCTCTCTCTCTCTCTCTCTCTCTCTCTTTCTCCCCCCTCCCCTCTCTCATAGCTATTTGCTTCTCTCAGCACATATGAAAATCTGAACAATCTGAACAATCTAAACAAGTCAGTTAATGATTATTAAATTTATTTTAGATGTTATTTTTTTCCTTTATAAAACAAATTTTTGCAAACTTTTCAGAAGCATATTTCCTGAAGTATTTTTTACTGACTAGCTTTTAAATTGTGCATGGGGAGACACATTCCCAAATAATCTTTAGGAATATTTACCATATGAACTAAATTCTTATTTCCCTTAGGGAAAAAAAATTCTGTAGGTGTTTACAGAAAATTTCTTGCTGGCTCTTGTAAAACACTGAATTCATCAGAATTAGAAGCACTTCGAATACTCTAACTACAAACAAATACAGGCACAAAACCTCTGTATTCCATGGCACTCATATCACTGAATATAAGCAGAAAGACAAAGTCACTTTATCCTTAATACTTTTAATGATAGAAAATGAAAGACTCAAATAAATTATTTTGGCATTTCTTCAGTGATGCTGTGGTCCCTTCACTGATTACTTAGCTTTCACTACTATATATGAGACAAACACAATCGATTTTCAATCATTAACACCAAAGTCTGCCAGGAGTACTCTGCATTAATAAATCTCAAAATATTTTACCATTTCATTAAGTCTAAATGCATGTTGTTGGGAAGATTTCAAGCACTGTCTGATTTAGTAGGCAGCTTACTGTTGGTAATAAGAGACAAATGGTAAAATCAGAATTGAAATTCACTACTTCTGACTAATGCATCTATCATGATGGTCCATTATTCCAATCAGCCTGTCTCTAATAAAATTGACATCACTTAATGCAAATCTATTATATTCAGGGGTAACAACGTAGAAATAAATGTGGAAAGAAGAATAAAAGAAGTTAAAGCAAAAAGTCTGATTCCCGTTATTGTCATGTTAGGAATATTCCCCCTCCTGCCTCCAACTATGTACAAAGAAAACTACAGAACATCACCACAAGCTTTTAGGGACTAAGACAAGTTCAAGGAAAAACTCAGATTACTCCTCACCAAGGAAATTAGCTTGTGACATGTGTAAGAAAATTGCATTCAGTCCTTCCTGGTTCAGCCAAACTTACTTGACTAGGCTAATGTACGTTCACGAAATGGATTGGCTTCAATGTAAAGTCTAATAAAATTGAATACAAATGAACTGAGGGAACTAAATCAATGGACTACAAAGCGACTTCCTGATTTTTCCCTGATAACTCATCACCCTCACCAGAGTAGGAGATGGCAATGGTAAATGGAGCAGGGTGAACAAAAGCCCTAGCAAAAGCAAACATTCATTCTCTTTCCCCTCCTTCCCTCGCCCTTTCCATCCCCTCCCCTACTTCTCTGTCCTCCTATGTACATGGATGATTAGTCTGCATTTACGTAGTCCCGTATATTCTACAAACTTTATAACATTGGGTTTGCATAGGTTACTATTCTTTTGTACAAAAATAGGTAAATTTTAAATGCTCCTTTTAACAAGAATTTAAGGACAGTCTTTTAATGTGCAAGTAACATAAATGCAACAATCTGTTATTGAACAAATGATATAGAACCCGTTTCAAGACAGCTATGAATTCAGACAGCATTTCCTGACATCAGAAGTGAACCGCACAGCTACTAAAGGCAAAAGAGCTTTCTCACTCAGTAGTGTGAGCCTTTTTTTATGAATTAACACCATGGCCCCATTCATACTGGACGGTCCTATGACAACGTGGACCTCTGTGGTTTGAGCTGATGGAGTTGGCATAGCGTATGCTATCAAAGGTCACTTGCATTGTGGCTTTCTTTGGTCATCGTGGCTGAGTATGGACCATCCTTAACCTATTTTTGGAGGCATCTGTATCAAGTCGTGTAATGAGAGAATGTCTACCACTAAATTTCTTACATATCTTTCCTACTACTGTCACTACACAAAACAGATCCCGCCGAGAAAAAATATTCCTGTTAAATACAAGTATAGCATTTTTAAATGGAAAACAACTGATCACCAGAGTACAGAAGGTATTCTACCTATTTGCTTCATTTCTAAAAGCCATTTAGCTTGCCCAGATCAAACCAATGATGGGTGCATATTTATTAATATGAAGCTGTATTTTTGCAAAAAAAAAGTATTCATCATAAAAGTTATGCTCACATTTGCATTCCTTGCAGCACTTGCCATCCACGTATGCAAGAGCCGACTTCAGTGGGCAGTCAGGAATCGGGCAGATCAGAGTTTCACACTGGATAGTTCCATTCTGAGAAGAAAATAATATTTAAAGAATTTCCAAGTTGCAGTTTGATAGCCTGGAAGTATTTTTTAATCGGTTTCTTAAGGTTCAAACTCTTCACATAAAATGTCATAAATACCACTATCCTCTGGTTTTTACACAGTAAAACCCATGATACAGAGACCCACAGTAATACAGAGTGGGTCCTAACACAGTTGGTGACTGGCTCCCATGTTCTGTCCAGTGACGATCCTAATAGATAGCATTCTCCCTTCTGTTGTGAGGTGGATGAGAACATGGGTCAGGGACACACTGACAGTGAAACAGGAAGCAAGGGGTAAGCCTCACGTCCGCCCAGATTACTCACTAAATGAGAACCGACAAACCAGATTTCTGGAATAGCTGCTGCCATCCTGCAGACGCAGTCTCAGGACCCAGAATCTTCCCGTGGATGGTTAAGCACCTCCACAGGGCAGTGCTGACAATCACCACAAGAAGCACCAAAATGCAAACAGTATGTCAGGGAATTTATTCCCGAAGGTCATTCAGGCAGGTAGCTGTTTCTCCAGTCACCTCACTGACCTCACTATACATATCTTGCATTTTACTCAAGTCAATTTTTGTCCCCCATTATCAGGTTGGGAAGGCTTTACTGTATTTGCAAAGTGCTATAATTTTTCTGGGACCAGAATATGTTTCTGAACAGAAATTATATAATGCATGCATGCACATGCACACACATATGACTAATTTCAGACGTATCTTTGACTTTTTAACATGCACAATATTCTGTTTTTGAACAAACTTGCTGAACTTGGAGAAATGTCTTTTTATAGGCTAATTCACACAGACCTCTGGCTTCTTTCCAGTAAATGAGTTTTAACAGATGAATTCAGATGAAATGTAAAAGTTCAAAACCGAGCTAGTCTTGAACTTTTCTTTGAAAATGAATCTACTTTTGAAAGAATAATGCACTAAATATTTCTACTTTAATAGTGTGCAATTAGAGAAGTCATATTTATTTAAGTCATCTAATTTTTATTCCACTGTATTTGTAAGCATTTAAAGATTATCTTACGTATTTAAATTCCATTAATTTTTGGTATGATCCAATCTGGTCATAATATCTCATGCTGCATAGAGTTTAGTTTTATTAAATGCGTTAATAAACACATGAGGGGAAAATCCCTCAAAATGTTAAGGATAACAGATAGAATCCTTTGGGAATCACCTTTACTAACCCAATTTAAATTGCTAACTTCATGTGTGCACAAATAAACTTAAACTTTATAGCATTCCTAAACCATAATCATCTTTATAGGCTAGAAAGTGTCTTTAATAATGCAACACACAGTTCTTTAGATTTGACCGGGTTTGCTGGCACTTTAGTGTTGTGTCTTGAGGAAATGGGTCTTGAAATTTTCATGATTACATTGTTTTAATAAATTTTTAAAGAGTTGGGGCATCTGAGTTCCCTTAGTGTGAACTCCAGCAGAAGCCCTACCAGGCATGTGCAGTTCTTACAGCCGTCTGTCCAGGACTCAAATTCTCGGTAGGTGGTTCCCTTCATGGTGCAGGTCCTTTCACAATAGCACTGATCCAATCTATTCATTCGCTGCTCAGCTCGAGACAGCTGTGGCACAAAGGAAGGGGTTTGTATTGTTCACCATTCCAGCAACACAGAAATGCAAAATACATCAGGAGGCATCTCATTTTTTTCAGCGTATAGCAGTAATGATAGCTGTGCTCATCTATTATTTTACAAATATGTTTAAGCCAAAATTTAAAAGAGAAAAGATCCCCCCCTTTCTTTTTGTAAATTTGGTTCCTGCCTTTTAAAAAAAAAAAAGCATAATTCATAGGATATAAATGAAGGCTACGTAAAAATGGCATCATTCACAATGAGAAAAGCATTTTCCACTTTTAAAAATGTCTCATTTCATGAATATGTTTACTCAAGTGAAAAAAAAAAACAAATTCCAGAACTTATATTGTGTCAGAAAAAAATCACGCTACAACTTGCAGGTTCCCAGTAACTACCATGCAAGATGAAAAACAATCTGGTGAAATTGCAAGTAAACTTGAAACATGCATAGGACAGTGAATACTCCTACAACAGCAACACTGTAGTAGAAAGCATTTGTGGGAACATTTCCTTGGCAAAATTCTAGTGTCCATATCCTTTACAAAGCCCCCTCACCTCTGTCCTTACAAAGAAAAATAAGTAAAAATAAATAATAATGAAAACTAAAATAATAAATTCTACTGTAATAAGCAGTGTAAAAACCAGGTAATCAGTCTCATTTATGATTTACTGAATCATGTGCTATACAGATGGCTAGGGTTTGAATATTTATAAGCCCTTTCCTCGGGCAGAGATCTAGATTCGATGCCAACAAACAATATAGTGTAAGAAAAGTCTCAAAGGTAAACATTTGTGGTTATAAAAAAAACTATAAAGAACATCAAGGATCTTGAGCTCCCCACACTATATTTCTAAGTAGCTTTTACCTTGGCTGATGTTTTGGCTAAAATGTCCTGCAGCTCCATGATTTTCTGCACGAGCCCATGGAAGTCATTGCAGGTTGGACAGGCTGGAATTACAAACACTACATTGGTCAAGTTGTATTTATAAGGAGGTCAATCTAGTTAAGTCTATGCTGACAACTAATATGTGGGAACTCCAATTTCAAACTGACATTGTGGACAAAATTAAGCAAGAAGCACACTTTTCATCACACAGTGCAAGAACTAATGGACTTACTGCGATTAAGATCGGGGCACTGAGCAATAAATCCTTGGGGCATGACAAGTAATTGCACATCTTGCATTATACCCTGTGTGCGAAAAATTTTAAAAAAGACATATTACTTTCATCTACCCAAATTATGTTCTACAGTCAAGTTCATGAAGGAAAACATTATAAGATAGACTCACCAAGATCCCTGAACAAAATCTTTTTGAATACATTACTTCTATTCCAAACCAAAGGGAAAGAAATAATACATCAGGCAAAATAGATGGTTACCCACGTATTCTTCTATTGATAATATTTTTAAAGCCTTAAGATTAAATGTCAAGATATAATTAATAGGGAACAGTCATGTTGTTTTGAGAAGTTATTTTTAGTTAGCTACTGGAGAAAGGCTTGAAAATGACCTTTAAAAATCAACCCGAAAAATCACTTCTGGTTTCAGCAACAGTGAAACGGGTAACAATTTTAAATTAACTGCAATCATCAGAAAGGAAGAGACAGAAAAACTGAGTCATAACAGCAATGCTCATTTGAGCATTTCTCATTTTTCAGTTGGATATTTTCAAACTAATTTCTCAATCTATTTTTTTTAATTTTTTAAAAATGTTTTTATTTATTTATTTTGAAAGAGAGGGGAAGGGGCAGAGAGAGAGGGAGAGAGAATCCCAAGCAGGCTCTGCACTGATATGGAGTTTAATCTCACAAACCATGAGATCATTACTTGAGCCAAAATCAAGAGTCAGATGCTTAACCAACTGAGCCACCCAAGTGCCTCCACTAATTTCTCAATTTATAAAGGACAACAGATTCATTATACAGCTGCAGAAAGACTTAGCAAGAAGTCCTTAAAAGTACAGAATGTTCAGCGTGAAATTAAAAAAAATTCCAGCTAGAAATGACCCATTTACACAGAGGGCCACAGCACATGTTTACAGGTAGAATTTACGTGTATCCTTAGTCACTAAGGTTTAATTAGCTTCCACCTTCCTGGGCTCTTAAACCGAAGGCCAATGGTAGCTCAAAAATGACCTCATCAGACATACTCCAGCTGTCTCTTTCACTTACCATCCCTCTCTCTTCTTTCATCAACTTTATATATATTTTCAATTAAAATTTGTTTTATTCCTTTGAAAAATGCAAACAGAATGTTTAATGACAGGAGGACAGTAGCAACATATTCTCAAGATAATTTTTAATGTACCTACAAAATATACCAAATACTGGCTTATATCTCCTATATGTTTAATGCAATTAATAGCATAGTATAAGAAGACTGTCAATGTGAATGATAAATATTTTAGTATACTGTGTGGAATTTCTAGATCTGTTGTGTGCTAGGAGTTTGGATTAAAAAGGCAACTTCTGTACAAACTCCTATCACTTGGAAACAGCAAAATGAAAACAATGCTACCATGTACAGTTATACAATCTGTGCACTGTACAACTCCACTGGACACAATTCACTCTACAATAAAAATTATAACCCCTAGAATAGTACACATAATTGATGTGTAAGAAGGATTCTGAGGCCGCATCCAAGCTCCATGGGAAAGACCATCATGGTTAAATAGAGGAGAGACTTGGCATCTACAAATTTGTCATCCCTAACGTGGGAAAAAAGCACTGATTTTCTTAGGACCCGTAAGCATGGAATCAATTTCTTATGACTGGCTTTGGGCAAGTCACTTAACGCCCCTGAGCAGGTCTACGCACATGTAAAAGAGAAAAAAAAAAAAAGAGCCTACATCAAAACCTACATAAGATTCGAGAATAATATATACAAGGCACCTGGTTTCCAGGTAACTAACAGTGTAAGTTTTAATTTTTTTTTAATGTTTATTTATTTTTGAGACAGAGGGAGACAGAGCGCAAGTGGGGGAGGGGCAGAGAGAGAGCCAGACACAGAATCTGAAACAGGCTCCAGGCTCTGAGCTGTCAGCACAGAGCCCGATGCGGGGCTCAAACCCACGAACCGTGAGATCATGACCTGAACCGAAGTCGGACGCTCAACCGACTGAGCCACCCAGGCACCCCTAACAGTGTAAGTAAGTTTTAAAAATACCTTCCCAGGATTACAAACCTTAGTTAGAACACAGTTTCAAAATTACTGGTACCTACTCTACCCAGAAATCCAGGAGTAGGACACAGAATCTATTATTCTTCAGTTAACAATCATTTTCTGAGTCACTTCTATATTATAGGCACTGTCATAGTCCCTGGGGGGAAATGATTACACTATGGGCTTGTAGTCAAGCAATTTTCTGGACTTTATTTCTTCATCCTTAAGATAAAGAAATTTAACTGGGATGTCTTTTAGATCATCTAAAATGATGAAATTCTATGGAGCGTGTCTCTAAGTAGACACTAAAAAAAAGGTACAAGTTATGACTGCTTTCTAGTTTTGACAGATTTGTGCATATATATATATATATTCTCTTTTCACTTTCTGAATACAGAAAGACCTTGAATAGTGAATACTGAAACGTTTTCAATCCTCTATTATTAACATCCCTGTAAAAGTATGAGCAAAGGTTATGTTTCAATGGTAGACAGTTTATTTGTATATTAACATCTTAGGTTTTTATGACTTTGAATGCCTAATCTCAATAATGATATGTTAATTTCCTGATTGCAAAGTTGTGATCATCTCTGTAATGTCTAAAGATCAAATTTATTCAGGAAAAAAGAGAAAATACTGTAGGCCACCTAAATAAAACATTAGTGTCCAAAAAGTAGACACAAATAGAAAAAAAATACACAAATCAAATTATTTTGTTTCACACCACAAAGAGCAAAACATAATTTTCCAAACTAATTAGAAAGCGTTTATATTTACATGTTATGATCCGCCCTTAGCCAAAAAATACCTTAAAATATCCGTGTGCATTATTTCTCTGTCCCAGCCAAAACGTTGTGCCCAGAGGCAAGTCAGTGGAGGGCTTTTCCACCACTCTTTCATATATCCTGCAAAAAAAGAAACATCAAATAATGTGAGTGAACACTAATTTTATAGAATCTTCCACTTCCTGAACTGAGAACATTTCACTTACTTATTGCAGTCAATGTGTAAAACCAAATGGGAAGCACTGATGGCTAAAGAGAGCTTGTGCCACTTATCGTCAGCCAAAATGTAAGGAAATACTTCTGTGTGAGGGTGGTGACTGCCTGAGCGATAATGAAGTCTGACTTCATTCCGGTGGCCACTGCTTTCCAGTTCTAGGTACCTGCATAGAGAAGAAGCATATGGGACACCTTGAAAATAAAGTTCAAAAATTATTGACAAGACCTCCATCTCCACAAAGATCGAGTATATGTTTTCCCAACTCCTCCCATTGAGTACAACTAAACGTTATATTATAAAACAAACATAAGAAGAGTCTAAAATATGGAACAGAGAAAGAAAATCAGTGAAGGACTGCAGGACCCAAAGTGGTGGTTTCCTAGGTTTTCTTTTTGCCTCATATCCCCAGACTTGGAGCTAAAGAAGCCAGCAACCTGGAAATACTAAGTGATGCAGACCCCCAAATAAATAAATTACATATATATATTTATATGTGTGTGTGTATTTATTATATATAAATAAATTGCATATATATGTATATATAGGTGTATATATATTCCAGAAAAACTTTCTGTCTCTAACCAAGTGCCAGGGAATGGGAAGGCTAGTAAGAGAAAATCTTTTAGAGAATAACCACTCTATTCCAGACAAACACCACAGAAAACAACTATGGTTCCATCCCCAACCAGGCTAGTGAAGGCTAGCGGAGCCTAGATTTCTACCTTCTTCAGGCAGAAATCAGGTACCCAACACCTCTACTAGGGTAATGACAAAAAAGGCCAAGTAGAGATCCAAGACTTTAAACACAGCCAACCAGTAATGAGAACCCCCCACCCCCGAATATGGTATCAGTGGAGACCACATGGGAGGAACCTGGACTTCCATCCTCATCTGGCAGTAACAAAGCATATCGCCCCCTTTTCACTGGAATCGTGTCAGACAAGACATAGGGGAGAGTCAGAACTTTTACCATCACCCAGCAGTAATGAGACCACCCCAACCACAGTGTCAGTGGGGAGTTGGAACTTCCACCCCCATGCAGAAATAATACAAGCTCCCTTTCAGTTTGCAATAAAAGACCAAATGGGGAACCTCCTCCACCTGGAAGTAACAAGATGACAGTTTCCCGTCTCCTACCAGATCAATGTCACAGAAAACTAGCTAAAACAGGGAAATCAAATAAGATACAAGTCTCAGAACTTCTATGAAATGGTTAGTTGTCAATTGAAAATCATATGCCATACCAAAAACCAAGAAGATCTCCAATTTTTTAAAAATGTTTATGTTTATTTATTTATTTTTGAGAGACACACACACAGACTGTGAGTGGGGGAGGGGCAGACACAGAATCCGAAGCAGGCTCCAGGTCTGCTGTCAGCACAGAGCTGGAAGTGGGGCTCAGACCCAAAAACCAGGAGATCATGACCTGAGCTGAAGTCAGATGCTTAACTGACTGAGCTACCCAGGGGCCTCTAGAAGATCTACAATTTAATGAAAAAAAAAGACAGTCAAAAGATATCAATACCATAATGATAGCGATGTTAGAAATACCTAGCAAAGATTTTGAAGACACTTTGATAAAAACAAGAACTTATTGACATATTTGGGCACACTTGAAACAAATGAAAAAATAGAAAGCCTCAGCAAACAGATAGAAGAACAAAATAAACATATAAAAAAGAACCAAATGGAAGTTTTATAATTGAAAAATACAACTGGAATAAAAAAGCTCAAAGGATGGGCTAAACAATAAAAGGAGGGGGCCAAGAAAAGAACTAGCTAACTGAAGATAGAACAAAAATAATCCAATCTGAATAGAGATAAAAATAGACTAAAAAAATGAACAGGCTCAGAGACCTGAATTACTATAACAAAAGATCTAACATTCATATAAGTAGAGTCCATAAACAAGGAAAAAGAGGGTAGACTGAAAAAGTACTAGATAAATCATGACTGAAAACTTCCCAAACTTGAGAAGAGACATAAGCTCACAGATTTAAGACTCTAAGAAACCTCCAAACAAGATGAATTAATATAAATACTCATTATCATTAAACTTCTGACCAAAAACAAAGAAAAAAGCATTGAAAGCAGCCAGAAAAAAATTGACAAGCTATCAATAGGGAAAAACAATTAAAGTGGTAGTGGATTCCTCAGCAGAAACAATGGAAGCCAGAAGAAAGTGGCACGATAGTGTTCATAGGATGAAAGTAAAGGTTTTAGTCCAGAATCTTATACCCACCAAAAACATCCTTCAGAAATGAAGGAGAAATCAAGACATTCTCAAATGAAGGAAAGCTAAGGTACTTTGAATCAAGTTTTTCACTCAGATATGTCATGTTTAAGGTACTTAATGAACACTGAAGACGATACATAGAATACTTAGATCTGCAAAGTCTGACAAGAGAGAGGAATTGGGAAATCATAGGCATAAAGATTACACTGAAAGCCACGAAGGCACAGCCATGAAGAATGCTTGAACATTTTGAGGAGGAACCAGCAAAGCAAACCAATAAATGTGGCTAATAAGATTAAAGGAGCTAAAAATGAGAGTGGTGACTCAGAGGCCTAATGATGAAGAAGCTACCTCAAGAAAGAGGAGGCAATCAACTGTATTAAATGCTGCCAAGAACACCAGGAAGATGAAGTCTTAACCACTGGATTTAGCAAAACAGACGTGTTTGATAAGCCTAAAATTATTTCAGAAAACCATATAGGGAATAAAGTCTGCTTGAAGTAGGGTCAAGAGAGAAGAGGCAGACAGAAATAAGAGGCAAATGTAGACATTTTGGAGAAAGGGGAAGGTGGCTATGGAAAAACATGTAGTCAAAGGAGATCTGTCTTTAATTGGTAAGAAATACTACTCATGTTTGTATGCTGCTGGGAATAATCTTGTAGAAGAAGGAAATTAGCTATAATTGGAAGAGAAAATAAACTGGATAAAACAGAAACTAAAATAAAACACAGACTATTTTTTAACTACCAAAAAATTAAAAATTCCTCAACAGAAGAGATATGATAAATAAAATCTGATAACAAATGGCATTCTGTAAGACAAGAATGCAGAGAAATAAGCATGCTGATACACTATTAATGCAAAATAAATTGACACAGACTTCTTGAAGGGTAGTTTGGTAAAACTATCAACACATTAAATGTGCATACTCTTTAAATCAGTAATTCCAAATCTGAAAATCAATCCTGCAAAATAACACCACAAATTAGCAATGATACATGCAGAAAGTGCTCACTGCAGATTTATTTAAAATAGTAAAAATCTGACAGAATGCCAACTATCCACTCATAGGGCAGTTATGATACATCCATACCCTGGAACATTCTATACAAGAATGAAGTTCAGACATGAAACAATGCATAGTTTACTATTAATAAACAAACAAAAACTATAGAAACCCATTTTGTTTGATGAAACTCTGTGTGTGTGTGTGTGTGTGTGTGTGTGCACGCACGCATTTGTGTGTATTTAGAGAAAAATAAAAGATCAAGAAGGATACTTCTCAAAATGTTAACACTAGTTACCACAGGGGAGTACAATCAATTAGGGGAAGAGATGTGAAGAGACTTCTCACGTATTTTTATATCCCTGAATTTTCTTCACTAATTATGTATTACTTCTTTAATGTTTATATATATATGAGCTCTATTTTAAGACAAAAAATAAAATGAGTAGTCAATAATATAACCCATGCTTAGGACTTATCAAGAATAAATAAAACTCCAACTTATGTGGTTTTTTTATACAGAAGACACCAACCAGAGAATCCTCTCTATATTATTTGATAACAAGTATTCATTATCTAATCAATTAAACTAGTAAATTCTATAATGATAGAGACATGTTTGCATTTTTTGCTAAATACCATCAGCATATGCACTGCCCCATTGCTATATACCTGTTAGTTCTTAACACACTGTGGCAAGAACCCTGGTGCTTCGGTCAGGCATCCTCCTCTAGATACTACTAGAAATGTCACCTGCACTGGGTTCCTAAACTTGAGGCATTAAAAGTAGCTTTTAATAATAATAAGGCTCACACTATGCCCTACAAACAAGAACAACCCTGGAGAAGTTAAATATTTTACCAAAAGTCACATTTTCATTAGCATCACTCACTCAATTAAAAAAAATGAAATAGACACACAAAACATATACAAAAAAACATTCAGTGAAGAGAAAAAATAAATAATAATGTAAAACACCAAGAAGTGTGCCTAGTACATGGATAGTATTCAATAAATATTAGCTCTCATTAAAAGAAGGAAAAACAGGTTGAAAGAAGTTAATCCACATCTTTAAAACCAGTCACTATTAAGTATACAAAACCGTACGAAGATGTGAGGTTGCATGAAAATACGATTATTCCATAGTTACAAGTTACAAAGCGTCGTAATGAACACTGGGTCTAGTTCAATGAATCATTTTTCTAATAACAGCCATATTCATTTCCAGAAGTCCGCTGTCCCCCACTGGGTGGTGTCTCAGTGGGACACAGACCTGGCTCGCCTCCCCTTGGGTCCCCTCTCCAAGGCTCAGCAGAACAGACTGGTTAAACACCTCAGCCTACAGCCTGAGGAGTCACATCCCAATACCCCTCTCAACAGTGGCAAGCTACTTCACCTCTCTGTGTCTCATTTGGTATCTCAACTATAAAGCAGGGTGTGGGGGAGGGGCGCCTGGGTGGCTCAGTCAGTTAAGCATCCGACTTAGGCTCAGGTCACGCGATCTCATGGTTCGTGGGTTCGAGCCCTGCATCAGGCCCTGGGATTCTGTCTCTCCCCCTCCCCTTTGCGCTCTCTCTAAAAATAAATAAATATATTTTTAAAAAACAAACTGTAATGTGGAGATATGAACTATAATTGCCTCAATGGACACCTGTAAGGATTTGAATGAGTTAATTTAAGAAAGCACTCAGAATGTTACTCAGTACACACAAAATACTCAATAACGATAGTACACGTTAGTTATCTTTTTCAACTCAAAAAGCAAAGGTGTCATATCCTCCTTCTTCTTTCTCAGGGTGTAGCCAGTGATGGACTGATGCCATGCCCTAGCAATCAGACACTCTTTCTTGAGATTCTTGATGGGAGCACAGTAAGGAGCAGAGCGAGAAGGCACCCACATTGCGCTAAGGCAGCAACATCCTCGTCAGTTCTGTTCCGGTCACTCTGCATCTTGTTTCCTGTTTGCTGGTCCACCAGAGTGCCTTTGGTTATTATTTGTTCCAAATTCTGATGCCTCAGGCTCTCATCAGTTCCGTAAGCTGCCCTACCACCCAGCATCTCCAAAGTCACCTTACAGCTAAGAACCTGAACTGATATACTATAATTGTGACCATGGAAAAAAACATAGAATTACAATAAAATGTATCAACGTCTTTAAAGCAATTATTGAGTGATAGAACCATGAGTGATTTTTAACCTTCTTTTTATTGTCCTTTGTTTTCCGTGTTATGTTCAATGAGCATTTATTACCTTAAATTAAAAACCACATTTTAAATTCAGAGATGATAATTTGTTACACCTGAACCTATCATGTCTCTCTGATTTGTTACTCATAATTTTGTGAAGTAACTAAAACCAGAAATAAAGTTCACCCTTTATAATAATTTATGCCCTTGTTATTCAAATATCCTTTGCATTGGCAGAAATATAAACTAATTTAAGATTAGGCTTCAGAGAAACAGGCGACAGTGGCAGGACATCATTCATTTTAACAACCTCCTTCATAACTCAAGATCAAGGGATGAAAATAAGGTTGCATCTTATCTGACAAAAAGGTTACACAACACGAAATGAGAATTTTTCCACCACCTTAAATTAAACCCAAATTGAAGAATGATCAGATCTTCTCAGTACAGGTCTTCCTCAACTTGCAACAGGGTTATGTCCTGATAAACCCATCATAAGTTGAAAATGCATTTAATACACCTACCCTACAGAGCATCATAGCTAATGCCTAGCCTCCCTTAAACGTGCTCAAAACACTTCTATCAGCCTACGGCTGGGCAAAATCATCTGGCACAAAGCCCATTTTATAATAAAGTGTTGAATAACTCGTGCAATTTATTGAATACTGTACTGACAGTAAAAAACAGAGCAGTCATACAGGTTTAGAATGATTTTAAGTGTGTGGGTGTCTACCCTTGTGGTTGCATGACAGACCGGGAGCTTTGGCTCGCTATGGCTGCCCAACATCACAAGAGACTATCGTATCACATGCCACGAGCCTGAGAAAAGATCAAAATTAAAAATTAAAAAACAAGTTTCTACTGAATGTATAGCACTTTCTCACCACTATAAAATAAAAATATTGTAGGGCAAGCCATCATAAATATAAGACCGCCTATATATTCAGCTAGAGGCCATTTGTTAGTAAGTCACCTGGTGGAAAGCTACACGCACTTCTAGTGCCAAAAATATCATTAGTGTAGCTCATGGAAGGCACAATTACAAAGGAGTTATATGTACAGGCTCTGGAATGGAAAACCCAGCTCAGCTTCTCACTACTGCCTAGGACCCAACTTCTTGCTGCCTCAGTTTCCTCATCTGTAAAATGAGGACTCATTGTGATAATCCATAGAAAGCAGGGTATCTGACACACAGTAATCACTCAGTAAATGGTAACTATTTTATCATTTGTGAATACATAATCCCAATTAGTGATCACTTATAAAGCCCAGCTTCTGGAAGCCAATTCTGTGAATAACAAGCAATTTGAACACATCTTTGTCAGGGGAAAGAATCCAAAACCGGAAGACAGAAGTTACAGACAAAAACGGAAGATTAACCCACTCATAGAAACTGGTTGGCAGCACTGGTCATAAGGGCTCTAGTATAACCAACAAAATATGAGAGGTGGAGTGCAGTGGTTGGGCCAAAATTACTGAGTTCAGCAGCTTGTCCATTTGTTATACAAAACTGACTGTTACACCTTGCACTTCCATTAATTCCTCAGATGTTGAGGGAGATGGGAAAGTGGGGGAGAAAGTATATTTTTTGGCATCCTTTATTAGAACCATATTGATTCTATTTTTGTTAGTTAGCTTGTTTTTAATAACATGTTGCCATCAGAGCAAGGCAGTATGATGTGGTAGTTTAAGAGGCCTGAGACTTACTCCTGTCTCCACTCTTTACTACGATGATGGGCAAGTGAAAAATCCTAAGTGTCAGTTTCCTCTCCTATCAATTAGAGAGAAAAAGAACTTTAACCTTATATGGTCGTTTTCCGAATTCAACAAAGTAAGGGATGTTAAGGGTTTACTCTGCACAGTTCTTGACAGTGAGCACTCCATACATGTCATGATTATGATTTATATTTCCTATGGAGATGTATTTAAACATCACCAAATTTTCAGGGTGGATTTGAACTTAAGCATGAATCTCAGACAGAAAGTATTTCAGTGAGAATCTACCCAATTAACAATGCTTCGAGTCTCAAATATGATACTCATCCAGTTGTTTGAGTAAATCCAAAGACCAATAATTCATGATTTACTGAGGCCTGTCATTTCATTTTTATAAAACAAAGACCCTCCTTACAGTAAATCATAAAGGGAGGAGGATTTTCAAACTACAATTTATGAATGCAAATAATATAGCAAATATTTACTAGGGGCACAGAGTATATAGCAGTGACCAAGGCCAAATGGCACTGAAGCTTAGAGATCCTCAATAATAAACATATTATTAAGTGAAAGTTAAACTTAGCCATTTCAAAACTAGTAACAATATTACTATATAAGTCTTGCTGTAAGGATGAGAATGTGGCCATATCAGTGAGGAAAACAAAGCTTCTTCCTGAATAATATGCCAGAAGCCAAAATTATATCAGCAAGGGGAAGTATCAGTAGAAAATGGAATTAATTCATGACTGAAGTGCTGGCATCCAACATGATGGCTTGAATAAAAACCTCCCCAGCTTACTACTCTATACAACTGAGTTTATTAGAAAATAAAAGGAAAAATCAGCCAGTTAAGAAATTAAGGTAATTAATTATTATTGGTGATGAGGCCAGCAAGACACAAAGAAATTCTAAGAAACAACACTTTGAGCCATGATCCTGGAAGGGAGCCTCCTCCTTCACTAAGTCCTCTTTAGTGGCATTGGGTGTATTATTAAAATATCAATTTGAGGAAGGTCTTATACAAAGTTGGGGAAAGAACAGATACAATAAAGCACTAATAATAAGTGGGTATTCCACAACACAAGGGTATCCATGAGAGTCACACAGTTTGAAAGAAGCCACTGGATAAAAGGCAGTACCTACTTAATGCTAGGTTATCATTGTCTCAGCTCTCTTAGTTGTGACTGAGACCATGCAGGTAGAAATTAGAGCAAGACTGGAAAGAAAGGGTTCAAGGAAATAGAAGACTCAAAGGAAATGAGCCTTCCCTATTTTATCAAGAATGAATACAAGAACACACTGTCCTAAGGTTGAGGAAGACTCTCTGCGGAATATGGACTTCTCTGATGACCAGAAAATGCATACATGAAAATGTGTACATACTTGGCTTGCAAATTCTACAAGGGATTCACAGATTCCAAGAAATCCATTCATGGACTCCAAGCTCGGTATTGTTCCATTACAGGAAGACCAAACAGAATATGGTTACTTGCAAAAATTTCACAATGTGGTGTTACATACATGTAATGTTTTTGATATAAAATAATAGGTTATAATTAGACAAAAATTCAGAAAATATACAAAAGCATTAAGAAGAAAATTAAGATCACTAACGGTTCTGTTGGAAAGAGATGATTCATATTAACAATTTTCCATATATGATTGGCAGTCCTTTTCACTTAACCATACACTCTGAACATCTTTCCATGTCAATCAAGAAAAGCCACATCCTTTTTATTGCATGGTTTTTTATAGTATAACTGTGCCATAATTTATTTAACATCCAATTTCCTATTACTATTTCCAGTTTTTCATTCTTAATAAAAAATGTTTCAATACATGTCAACTATACTTCAAAAATATTTCAATACATATTTCTTTGTGCACTTGCACAATTAACTTTTTGGAATAAATAACTATAAATGAAATTTCTGGCTCAAATATTATACATATTTCAAAGAGATCTGTTATATTTATTCATTCACTCACTCATTTATTCATTCAACAAACAAATATTTTTTGAACAGCAAACAAAACCTAAAGTTAGCAAAAGGGAGGAAATATTAAATATTACAGCAGAAATAAAAGATACAGAAACTAAAAAACAAAAAAACAAACAAAAAACCAAACAGTAGAACATATCATAGAAACCAGGAGCTGGTTCTTTGCAAAAATTAATAAAATTGGTAAACCTCTAGCCAGACTTATCAAAAAGAGAAGAGAAAGGACCTAAATAAATAAGATCACAAATAAGGAAGGAGAAATACAAACAATTATAAGCAAAAAATATGAAAAACTATATGCCCTGTCTTGTTCTTGACTGTAGAGCAAAAGCTTTCAGCTTTTTCCCATTTAGGATATTAGCTGCAGGTTTTTAATATATGGCCTGTATTATGTTGGGGTATGTTCTCTCTAAACCTACTTTGTTGAGGGTTTTTATCATGAATGGATGTTGTACTTTGTCAAATGCTTTTTTGCATCTATTGAAATGACCGTATGGTTCTTATCCTTTCTTTTATTAATGTGGTGTATTGTGTTGATAGATTTGTGAATACTGAACCACCCTTGCATCCCAGGAATAAATCCCACTTGATCATGCCACTTTTATTTACATAATACTGGAAGTATTAGCCACAGCATTCAGAACACAAAAAGAAATAAAAGGCATCCAAGTAAAGAAAGAAGTAACTTTCACTACATGCAAATGACATGATACTATACATAGAAAACTTGAAACACTCCACCAAAACACTGCTGCAACTGATGAACGAATTCACTAAAGCCACAGAATACAAAATCAACATACAGAAATGTATCACATTTTTTACGTAGAACAATGAAGCACCAGAAAGAAAAATTAAGGAATCAATCGCATTTACAATTGCACCCAAAAAAGTAAGATACATAGAAATAAACTTAATCAAAGAAATGAAAGACTTGAACTCTAAAAACTATAAAACACAGACAAAAGAAATTGAAGATGACACAAAGAAATCTTAAGACATTCCATGTCTACACTACCCAGAGAAATCTACACAATTCAATGCAAATTCAATTGCATCCAATGCAATCTCTTTCAAAACACCAGCATTTTTCACAGAGCTACAACATACAATCCTAAAATGTGTATGGAACCACAAAAGATCTCAGATAGCCAAAGCAATCTTAAAAAAGAAAAACAAAGCTGAAGGCATCACAATAGCAGACTTCAGGTTATATTACAAAGCTGTAGTGATCAAAACATTATGGTACTGACCCAAAAACAGACACACAGATCAAAGGAGCAGAGTAGAAAACCCAGAAATGAAGCTACAATTATATCGTCAATTAATCTTCAACAAAGCAGGAAAGAATATCCAATGGGAAAATATATAAAGGTCTGCTCAACAAATTGTGTTGGGAAAATTGGACAGCAAAAGAATGAAATTGGATCGTTTTCTTACACTACAAATTCAAAATGGACGTGAGACCTGAAACCATAAAAATCCTAGAAGACAACACAAGTAGTAACTTCTTTCACATGGGCCATAGCAACTCCTTTCTAAATACGTCCCCTGAGGCAAGAGAAATAAAAGCAAAAATAAACAATTGGAACTATATCAAAATAAAAAGCTTCTGCAGAGTGAAGGAGACAACCAACAAAACTAAACAGCAGCCTATGGAATAGGAGAATATATTTGCAAATTATATATCAGATAAAGGGTTAGTATCCAAAGTATATAGTTTATAAAACTAAACACCCCCAAAATGAATAATCCAATTAAAAAATAATCAGAAGACATAAATAGACATTTTCCCAAAAAAGACATACAAATGGCCAACAGACACATGAAAAGATGTTCAACATCATGTACTATCAGGGAAATTAAAATAAAAAACACAATAAGATGTCACCTCACACCTGTCAGAATGGCTAAAATCAACAACACAGGAAACAACAGGTATTGGTGAGGATGTGGAGAAAAAGGAACCCTCTTGCACTGTTGGTAGGAACGTAAATTGGTGTGGCTGCTGTGGAAAACAGTATGGAGTTTCCTCAAAAAATTAAAAATAAAAATACATATGATCTAAAAATTGCACTAGTGGGTATTTACCCAAAGAAAATGAAAACATTAATTTTCACTAATGTTTATTGAAGCACTATTTACAATAGGAAAGTTATGGAAGTAGCTCAAGTGTCCATCGATAGATGAATGAATAAAGAGGTGGTATACACACACACACACACACACACACACACACACACACACACAATGGAATATCACACAGCCACAAAAAATGAGATCTTGCCATTTGAGACAATAGATGGTATTATGCTAAATGAAATAGATCAGACAAAAATAAATACCATATAATTTCATTTATATATGCAATCTAAAAAAACACAAATGAATGAACAAAAAAACTGAAACAGACCCATACAGAGAACAAACTGACAGTGGCCAGGGGTAAAATGGTAGGGGGATAGGCAAAATGGATGAAAGGGAATAGGAGGTACAGGTTTCCAGTTATATAATGAATAAGACACAGGAATGAAAGGCGCAGCATAGGGAACATAGTTAGTAGTACTGTAATAGCATTATACGCTTCCAGATGGTAGTTAGACTTGTGGGGAGTATAGCATAACATAGAGCCCTGTGGAACACTATGTTGTACACCTGAAACTAATGTAAATTGTGTGTCAACTCCACTTCAATGTAAAAATAAAAGGCATATAAAGCATGACTATTATTCTCCACGGAGTTACTCCAGTTCTCTACAGAGAGAAAGTGAAATGAATTATCACTGAATCTGGGAAACCATCTGTGATAGATGTTATCGGTCAAACAAAGTTCAAAAAATATAGAAATTATATTTTAGGGGCGCCTGGGTGGCTCAATCGGTTGAGTGTCCGACTTCGGCTCAGGTCATGATCTCACTGTTCGTGAGTTCGAGCCTCGTGTTGGGCTCTGTGCTGAGAGCTCAAGGCCTGGAGCCTGCTTTGGATTCTGTGTCTCCCTCTCTGCTCCTCCCCTGCTCATACTCTGTGTCTCTCTCAAAAATAAATAAAGATTAAAAAAAAAGAAATTATATTTTATACATCCAATTTTCCTAACACCTTCAATCTGGTATGAAAGGACCAAAAAATAGGCATAGGTAGAGCACAGTTTATACGGAAATAACATGCTCATTGAGGAATCATGAAATTAATTAATCATTTAGTACATAACATACTATGCATTTAATTTTACATTAAAATATGGTTAATCTGTCACTTTTTAATTTCTCATTTGGTTATTCAAATCAAGCTCTTCTGTGAAAAAAATAAAACTCACGCTTTCTGGCTACAGTTTTACCTGTTAAAATGGTTTAAGCCACCTCTGCTTGAAGGAAAGAACCTGGTGATCTCTTAAAATCCAGTGTCATAAATGAAATATCATTGTGGTTTTAGATTCATTGAAATTGCGTGTGTGTGTGTGTGTGTGTGTGTGTGTGTGTGTGTTCCCAGGAGAACATATGAATGTTTTCCCTCAATTTTGAGACACTGTGGCTTAACAAGAATATTGAGGCGTGCAAACAATTGCATTATTGCAAAGACCAACAAACAATATTTTTGGAAGAAAATTATATTCCCATGTTGGTAACTTTTCATCTTCACCTTCACCTAAAAAATGACTCATGATGCTTTTAGGAATACATCCATCTGGGGTGACAAAGGGACTCCCAAAAACCCTCAATGCCCTATGATTTCATGCAGTATTTTATCCTGGTTCCAAACCTTCCTCTTAAGTTAACAACTTGCTTTCCTAAGGTCCTAAAAATCAATAGGAATTCTTAGGCCAAAGGAGGTTAGCCTGTGTGGGAATTTTCAGCAGCTTTATATGTAACACATTCTGCAACTATAGGCGGACAATAAAGGAAAAGCATTGATGCATGTAAGACAGCTAGAAGTTCTAGGCAAGCTGTATTTGAAAGAAAGGAATTAGTCACAGGGGAGAGTAAGCTGTCAATGCTGCAGCATCTGTTTTCTGACATGCTTCATGGGTCATCATGTCTCCTCTATTGTTCAGAATAGATAAGAGCCAAGGAAGAAGGTAATAGGATTCATGGGTCACCCACTGGGGTGACATTTTGCTCCTAGTGAGCCTATTACCTCGAATTCCCAACTGAAATGAGTACAGCACACCCCTACCTAGAGAAAATAGAAGTGACCTGGCCCCAAATTCTGACTAATATGGAAATGCCAAAAAGGCAGAAATCTTATTTTTAAGTGTTAGCACAAACTTTTTATGGAGAGGCAATTAGAAAAATTAAAAGGCAAAATGTTTTCCCAGTGACACTGCCTGGCATTATGTATACTGTATCAACTTCAATGGGCCACGGTGGTACTGTTGAAATAAAAAAGTCAATTGTAAGGAATAAAACTCCTGAATAAACATTTTTAGTATAGCAGAAAAGGCCCAACAGAGGAAAAAAAATCTATGAGTATTGTCTCCAAAACCAATATAAAGCAAGAATGCAAACCCTGCCAATAGAGTTCTTGGATTCTGAGGGAAGTAGAAAGACCATGGAACTGCTCTAAAACAAGTAGAGAATTGTCAAGTGGCCAGGAGAATGGGCTCTTGTGCCAGGCAGCCTAGTTCAAATGTTGATTCTGCTCCTTATTGTGACCTTGGACACTAGACTTAACCATTCAGGGCCCATTTCCTTATCTGTAAAATAGGGATAATAATGGGGCAGGAAAAAGCTCCAAGACACTGATAAGCATTTAATGAGATTAATCCATGCAAGGTGTTTAGAGGACTGCCTGACACAGTGTAGGAAGGTAATAAAGTGCTAATGTTTACAATGAAGAGAAAAATTCCAAGGCACCTAAGAAATCAGCCAACTAGGTAGGCGCTTGGGTGGCTCAGTCGGTTGAGCATCCAACTTCGGCTCAGGTCGTGATCTCACGATTCATGGGTATGAGCCCCGTGTCTGGCTCTGTGCTGGCAGCTCAGAGCCTGGAGCCTGCTTTGGATTCTGTGTCTCCTCTCTCTGCCCCTCCCCTGCTTGCACTCTCTCTCTCTCAAAAATAAGTAAACATTAAAAAAAAAATTTTTTTTCATTAAAAAAAAGGCGGGGGCACCTGGGTGGCTCAGTCGGTTGAGCTTCCAACGTCCGCCCAGGTCATGATCTTACAGTTGGTGAGTTCCAGCCCTGCGTCAGGCTCTGTGCTGACAGCTCAGAACCTGGAGCCTGCTTCAGATTCTGTGTCTCCCTCTCTCTGCCCATCCTCTGCTCATGCTCTGTCTCTCTCTCTCAAAAATAAATAAACATTAAAAAAAAATTTTTTTAAAGGGGCGCCTGAGTGGCTCATTTGGTTAAGCGTCTGACTTCAGTTCAGGTCATGATCTCGTGGTTCGTGGGTTTGAGCCCCACATCAGGCTCTGTGCTGACAGCTCAGAGCCTGGAGACTGCCTCAGATTCTGTGTCTTCCTCTCTCTCTGCCCCTCCCCTGCTTGTGCTCTCTCTGTGTCTCTCAAAAATAAATAAACGTTTAAAAAAAATTTTTTAAACAAAAAACCGAAATCAGCCAACTAATACAAAACGTGACATTAGCAGATGCTCTGCACTTCTCGTTCTGTCATTCCACAAATATCTTTTAACCCTCCGTATGTCAGGCACAGTACCAGACACAGAGGACACTGGGAAAAAGAAACAAAGGCTCTCAAAAAGCCTCCTATGTCATCATTTTTATTATTTTCCTGAATCAACACTCCCAGGATGATAATTTGCTATAAACGTAGGCCTTCCTCATTCATGTCTAGACTCCTATATTCTGCCAAAACGTTATTTTACATCACAGACATTTTTCTACTGTGTTCATATTTATTAGTTCACATGTTCTGCATTATTGAATCTATTTAGAAATGGTGAACTTAAAAATTAGCATAATTTTTCTTAATGCAATTTAACAAACATCCTTTAATAGATCTTGAATTCTGACAAGTTAGAGGTTGGAAACATTTCGTCATATATTTATTTCAGTTACTGCTGATGAAAACAGTCATATTTATTTTTAAATGAAGAAAACATGCAATTTTAACCTGTTTGAAATGTCAAAAATGAAAAGCCAATAATCAAATGAAATAAAATGTTTGAAAAACCATTATAAATGGGATAGTCATAGAAGGCTACATGTAAGAGCTCATCAGCAAAATCTGCCTGTAACATATCTTATATACACTCCGATCTTGTTTTTATGAAAGTCTGTGATGTTTTAGTTCAATAAACGCAATATGATCTATAAAGCTATCAAGAGAAAGGTAGAAAAGTTAGGCAAATCACTGTTATGGAAGTAAGATGTTATTTTCTCTGAATTCCATTCAGTATAAATGAATAGTTTTCATTAAAGAAAAATACATTAGTTAATTTAAAGGTACCTTACATCATGAATGCTGATATGCACTTTAAATGAAATACAAAAAACTTTGCCCTATTTTTTAGGAATGTATTTTTACACGATATATATTAGTTTTTTATAATACTAGAAAATGAGTTTAAAAGTTAATATGAGTTTCAATTTTCAGTTTTGTCTTTTTATTCATGTGACTAAGAAGCAATACTTTATCATTCAGGTGGGCACAGTCAATAGATGTTAAGGACAGAGAGTAAAGGTCTGATAAGGAACAGCACATTGGAATAAAATTGGAGTATCTCCCCCATAAAATACTAATCAAAATCACAGGGGAAAAATATTGAAGAGCTGGCAGACCACCAATTTAACCAGGTGATCAAGGTTAACATCACCAGCAATAAAACAGATTGACAGTTTACCTTCAGATGTGGTGTACTGAGAAGAGTCAGCATCATTTCTGCAGTGTTCCCAGCAAGAATGTATAGCCTGAGTGATGAAGAAACATCAGATTGACCCAGGTTGAAGATGATCCTAAAAAATGTAATGCCTATACTTCTAAGACCATAAAGGGTGTAAAAGACAGGAAAAAGACCAGAATTATTCCAGACTGAAGGAGATTATGAGATAGGACAACCAAATGTAACATGAGCTCTTGGACAGAATCCTGGATCAAGAAGGAAAATGAGATTGTTTAGATGGTTGGTGGAATTTGAACGGAGTATGAAGATTAGATGATATTGTGGTGTCAATGTTCATTTCTGGATCGGAAGGTTATATGTTGACTATATAGCAGAGTGCCCTTGTTTTGAGAAAACATACACCAAAATATTAAAAGTGATAGAGAATATTGTCAGTAAAAGGCACACTGGAGGGGTGCCTGGGTGATTCAGTCAGTCAAGCATCTGACTCTTAATTTCAGCTCAGGTCATGATCTCATGGTCGTGAGATCAAGCCCTGTGTTGTCTGCACTGTCAGTGCAAAGCCTGCTTGGGATTCTCTCTCTCTCTCTCTCTCTCTCTCTCTCTCTCTCTCTCTCTGCCTCTCCCTATGCTGGCTTTCTCTCTCTCAAAATAAATAAATAAACTTAAAAAAAAAGGCACACTGGAATAAAACATAGAGGGTGATGGAGCAAATGAACTAAAATATTACCAATTAGGAATCTGGTAAGAGGAGATGTGGGAGTTCTTTGTACTGTTGTAATTTTTCTTGTAGCTTTGAAATTATTTCAAAAAGATCTTTAATTAAAAGCAAATATTAACCTGGGAAAACTCTTGTATATATGATTGACAGTAAGTTGACATCCTTTACATATAAAAAAAAAATCTTACAAATAAGCAAAAAAAAAAAGGCAAGATTCCCATATGAAAATAGGAAAGGATATTTACAATCATTTATCAGATCAGATACACCAACAACTTAGTACTAAAAATATTAAAAATTTACAAATCCACTAATATTCAAAGAACAGTACATTTTAGAAATGATAGCAATTTCCCAGATGTCATATAAGCAGAAAGTATTTAAATATAATCCTCAATATTTCTAAAGTTTAAGTCATTTGCAAAGTAAATTTTTTCTGTGTAGTTCACCCAAAAAACAAATTGTACTTCCCTTTTGGTGCTGTTTAGGACATTTTTACTGGCAAAATTAAAGCTAATGTATTCAGTAATTCATGTAGTCGATGGCACATTCAGTATCTTCAATAATAATCAAACATAATTTTTATAATACCTAAAGTTTTTAAATAACCAAAGGTTAAAGTACAAAGGAAAGATGACAGCATGTCAATCGTCCTTTTTCAAAATGCTCAGTGGATAAAATCACCGAAGAGAAAAGGCAAAATATGAATGACTTTTATCCAGCTATTATGAAATACATCAATACATGGTTTCGACCACAAAAATAGAGTCCTCTCCAAGATCGATGGAATTCAAGTGTATACAACAGCAAGGAAAATAAGATTTCTTAAGTAATAAAGATAACATAAATTCCACTGTCAATAGGACATCAAAATAATAATTAGCATGGACATTTTGAAAAGGTGCATGCTTCACCATCACTAAAGGACAAACAAAGCAAGTTACAAGTAAGCTGAATTCTATTTCCTGTCACTTGATAATAAACTGCAAAAGGATCATTATAGTTTTTTAAGTGAGCTCTTTGTAAAATAATTCAAAGTTATTGATCAAAGGCCTAAAGAGCATTTAGGAAGCTTTACATTGACATCAGAAGACAAAAAGGAGAAGAGTTTCAATGCTAAAGAATTAAAATATATTACAACAATCCCTCAACATTCATCTTGGAAAAGATCACTGAAATGTCATTGCATATCAATGTATGGCAGATTAAGAAAAGAGAATTAAATGAACTTTGATGGCACCTTGAAAATTTTCTTGTTATACTCTGACTTATATTCCAAGAATCCAACTTTCCCAGAGACAAAAGAAAAAGAAATATAAATACTATGAAAGATGTTACTTTTGATACAAACAGAATCCATTTTCCTGGTAATACTGTAATTTAGAAGTCTTTTAAAAATTAAAAAAACATAATAGTAAAATAAAAATCCCATCAGACTTAGCAGTACAACCTATAAGGTTCCTAGGAATAAATCTAACAAAATATAAGTACGCCTTTTATGGAGATAATTATAAAATAGACAAAAGAAGATATGAAAAAAATGAAGAAGTAAGCCATATCCCTGGGTAAAAGAACTAACCACAATAAAAATGTTAACTCAATGTATATTAACCTATAAATGTGATATAATTTCAATACAAATACCAATGGGATTTTTTTCACGGAACCTACAAAATTAATTCTAAAGTTTATATCAAAGAATAAAGTTTTAAACATAGCAAAAACTTCTGAATGAGAACAGAACCTGAACGGTTAGAAAAGTCCTATAAATCTGCAGTCATTGGATGAAGGCAGCTACATAAGTTGTTCCTGACTTCATTCACCCTCATAAAAACAAAACAAAACAAAACCAAAAAAAAAAAAAACAAAAAACAAAAAACAAAAACCCCTAACAGTTATTCAAGAACAAGACACCACTGACAGAATCCTGGAACACAGGATGAGGCTACACCTCAGAGACCAAGACAGACTGTATTAGAAGGGTGACAGAAGGAGGTACACATTGACTGTACTGTTTCTCCCTCAGACCAGCACAGCAACATGCAGGTCTCCCACGAGCTTCTAGTTTCTCCAATGGGAAAAGAGAATTCAGGGTAAAACCAGCACCCTCCCACCATTCAAATCACTTTGTGGGAACCCCTACCCTGATCTCACATCACAGAGATTACAGGGGAATCTATGGGACTCCACCAGGACTCTCACTCTGATGGAGATGAGGCAGGGGCTTGAAGCAACCTGTACACAGGTCTTAGCAGACTGAAGTCATATCTTCAGTGCCCAAGTAGTAATCCTGACCAACAACTTTGCTCATCTGCAAAACCTAGTTGAGGGTTCATTCTGACCAGGAAACCAGGTGGGGTACAGATCTCCCTGATTCAGGTCCTCAAATAAGGAGTTTTGCCAGCCATAGAGTCCATTTTGCCCGTCCCTAGGCAAGAAGCTGAATTACAGCCCCACTCTCACTGTGGAGAATATCTTCCAGACCCATCTAACCAGAAGGGCTGACTACAACTCCTAGAAGCAGTGGAGCCCAGTGGCACTTGAGCCGAGAGGTGGGCAAGCAATGATATCATGAGCAGGAAGCATTCCCATGCTATGCTTAGGCAGGGGGATTAATTCACAGCCAAGACTGAGAATAGCTCCCAAACCCTCCCAACCAGAAAGCCTATTTGGGAAATTGAGAGTGGTTTGGAGTGGACCCTTCCCCTCCCACCCACCCCCCCCAAAAAAAAAGCTGAATCACAGCCCCATCTGCTATGGAGTCTGTCAGCCCCAGCTGACCAGAAAGTTTGGCAACAACTCCTGGAAATTGTGAAGCCCAGCAGCACTCAAGCTGAGAAGAGGGCAGGTAGAGACAAAAGCTTACAGAGCAAAGCCAATGCCACTGTTTAGTCAAGGAACTTGGAGTGCAGATCAGCCTCAGTTAAAATAACAAAGAGCTTTACCAGCTTAAGAGTTGCTTCTTCCACTAACCCAGTGAGGGAATCTAATTCATAGCCCTGCTCATCACTGAGTAAAGCTTTCACCCTGTCCAACCAGGGAACCTAACCAGAGTACATGAGAAACTGCATAGCCCATCCAATAGCCCCATGTGTAGTAAGTACTGGGAAAGTGCACAGCCCATGGCTTCCTGCATCTGCAGAGCAAAACTGATGGCCTCACTTTACTAGGGAATTCAGTGCACACTCCGGTTTGATTTGGGTCCCCAACAATGAGCTATATAGACCCTGGGTCCCACCCTGCTGCCTTGCCAGGGTACAGAAGCTAATTCATAACCCCATCTATGACTGAATATAGTAGCCAGTCCCAACCATCTAGAAAGCCTGACCAGAGAATTCATGCAACCAGAGCCCATCCTACAGCCTCACTTTGATAGGGTACAAAGCCAGTAGTCCTATCGGACTGTTCTCTAGTCAGAGGTTCATCCCCAACCCCATCCTTAGAACTCTATCAGCTCCCCCCCAAAATGGGCTGTAATAGCAGACCCCACATACCCAAAGACACATCCAGGAACCAAAACTGAGTGGATTGGTAAAGAACTGTCTCTGTCAAAGCAAACCTGTGAAGTCTGGAAGAGGGGCCTGATTACTCATATGCACAGATACTAACAAAGGAATCAAACATCACAAAAAAATCAGGTAAATATACTGCCAAAAGAAACTAATAATGTTCCAATAACAGACTCTGAAGAAAGTGAGATCTATGAACTGTCCAAGAATTCAGAATACTTGTTTTAAGGAATTTGAGGGAGTACAAGAAAACACAGATAACTAAAAGAAGTTAGAAAAACAATGCATGAACAAACTAAAAGTTTGACAAGGAAAAATCAACCATCAAAAAAGAAAAAAACAACTAGAGTTTAAAAATACAATAACTGAACTGAAAAATACAATAAAGAGTTTCAAAGCAGACTCAATCATGCAAAAGAAGAATCAGCTGGAAGATAGGACACTGGGAATTAACCAGTCAGTAGAAGAAAAAAAAAAAAAAAAAGGAAGGAAGGAAGGAAGAAAGAAAGAGAAAAAGAGTAAGGAAAGCCTATGGAATATGCTGTTTTCAATTTTATACACAATATTTAGAGTATTCTATTAAGGTTGTGAAACATGAAAAAAAGGAAGCCTATGGAAATTATAGGACACAATAAAAAAGAAACAATATGCAGATTATGGGAATTCCAAAAGAAGAGAAAGCCCAATGCGGGGCTTGATCCCATGACCCTGGGATCATGATCTGAGCTGAAATAAAGAGTCGGAAGCTCAACTGGCTGAGCTACTCAGGGACTCCAGAAATTATTTTTAAAGTAATAATGGCTGAAAATCACCCATATCTGGGGAGAAGTAAGAAGTGAGAGTAAGAGAACAAGAATTAACATCATAAAAACATTAGAAAGGTAGTGCCAATCTCACCAGTAGTGGTAAATATATAGTCATAGATTCTGCAGGATGGTACTAATGGTATAGTTCACTTACATCTTTAGTTTTAAGGCATAAGAAAATGAACCT
The DNA here is from genome assembly GCF_018350175.1 of Felis catus. Classification (NCBI taxonomy): domain Eukaryota; kingdom Metazoa; phylum Chordata; class Mammalia; order Carnivora; family Felidae; genus Felis; species Felis catus. Next base: position 72,079,727 of record NC_058374.1, read on the forward strand.
AGTAAAAATAACCATAACTGCAGTAATCTGCTATTAGTTATACAATATAAAAACATGTAAACCATAGCAGCAACCATCTAAAAGATGAGGGGGAGGAGGAAGAGTGTAAAGTTTATGAATTCTATTGAAGTTGTCAGTTTAAAATAGGGTATTATAAATTTATTTTATGTCAGCCTCATGGTAACAAAGAAAAACCCTGTAGTAATTACACAAAAGAACACAATAAAGAAGTTAAAACATTCTGGTACCAAAAGATACCAAAACACACAAAAAAAGACCAGAGGATAAGAAACAAGAAACAATGAATCTACAAAATAACCAGAAAACAATGAACAAAATGGCAATAGTAAGTCTTTACCTATCAAAAATTACTTTAAACACAAAGTGAATTCACCAATTAAAAGATCTAAAATGGCTAGATGGATTAAAAAAAAAAAAAACAAGATCTGACAATATGCTGCCTACAAAAGACTTTAGCCTTAAAAACACACAAAGACTGAGAGTGAAGAGATGGAAAAAGACATTTCAAGCAAATAGTGACCAACAAAATCAAGGGTGGCTATACTGATATCAGATAAAATTGACTTTAAACTAAAAAAGTAAAAATAGACCAAGAAGATCATTATATAATGACAAAGGTGTTAATACATCAAGAAGATGTAACAATTGTAAACATTTATGCATTCAACATTGGAGCGCGTATATATTTACAACAAAAACTAACAGAGCTAAAAGGAGAAATAAACAGTAATAGAATAGTTAGGGACTTTAATATTCTACTCTCAACAATGGATAGATCATCCAGACAGAGAATCAACAAGGAAACAGTGAATTTGAACACTATAGACCAAATGGATTTAAACAATTACAGAATACTCTATCCAACAATAGCAGAATACACAGTCTTCTCAGAGAACACACGAAACATTTTCCAAGATAGACTATTTGATAGGCCATAAAACAGTCTAAGCAAATTCCAGAAAATTGAAATCATCCCAGGTATCTTCTCTGAACACAATGCATAAACTAGAAATCAATAAAAAGAGGAAAACTGGAAAATTCATGAACATATGGAAATTAAATAACATTATTCTGAACAACCAATAAAGAATAAATTAATGGGAAAATAAAATAGTTTTCTGAGACAAAACACAACATACCAGAACTTGTGAGATGCAGCAAAAGTAGTTCTAAGAGGGAAGTTCATAGCAGTAAATGCCTACATTAAGAAGCAAGAAAGATCACCCCCCAACTGCACCCCCCAATAAAACAACCTAACTCTATAAGGAACTTGAAAAAGAAGAACTGAGCCCATATTAAAAGAAGGAAGAAAATAATAGAATATCAAAAATAAATAAAATAGAGAACAGAGAAACAATAGAGAAAATTAACCAAACTAAGAGTTGGTTCCTTGAAAAGATAAACAAAATGTTTAAAAAACCTTTAGTTAGACTAACCAAAGAAAAAAACAGAAAGGACCCATATATATGTATATATATACGTATATATATGGAGAATATATATATGAAGACATTATAACAGACACTACAGAAATTCAAAGAATCAGAAAAAGCTACTGTGAACAACTATATACCAATGAACTGGAGAACCTAGAAGAAATGGAAAAATTCTTAGAAACATACAACTTACCAAGACTGAATTAGGAAAAACTAGAAAATCTGAATAGACCAATTATTAGTAACAAAATTGAATAAATAATAAAAAATCTTTCAATGAAGAAAAACCCAGGGCCAGACAGCTTCACTGGTGAATTTTACCAAATATTTAAAAGAATACCAATTCTTCTCAAACTGTTCAAAAAATTCGAAGATGAGGGTACACTCTCAAACTCATTTTACAAGGCTAGCATTATCCTGATACCAAAATCAGAGAAGGACACTACCAGAAGAGAAACTACAGGCCAATATTGCTGATGAATATAGATGCAAAGACTCTCAGCAAACCAATTTAGCAGCACGTTAAAAGGATCATACACCACAATACAGTGGGATTTATTTGTGGGATGCAACATATGCAAATCAATCAATGTGATACATCACATTAATAGAATGTAAAAAGCCACAGGATAATCTCAATAGAAAAAGAAAAAGCATTTGACAAAATTCTATATCTATTCATGATAAAAACTCAATAAATTTTGCATAGAAGGAAGATATCTCAACATAATAAAGGTTATAAGGCAAGCCCACAGCTAACATCAGTTAGCTGAAATTTTCTTTTCTTGAATTTTTGAATTGGCTTTCTCTTTTCTTCCTGGGAAGAGAAAATAACATATTCTTTCTTCACTATTTCATTAACATAATCCCACCCTTTAGAGATAGAAATTATTGGTTTGTCTATGTATCAGTTAAGAAAATTTAGTACATCAAAATCGCCATTAAGACTTCAATGCAAATGAAAAACACTGGTGCTATGGAGTTAATATCCTTATTACATGGAGCTCAGTTAAATCAAAAAGTGATTTATGTGAGTGGATAACTGGTAGAAAAATAGCACACAGACTAATGAAACAGAGGACAGAACCTAGAAATGATATTAAATATAAATATGAGATTGCATTTATGATAAAGAGTCGCAAATGAAGAGAGGGAAAAATGTCAAATGATGTTGGAATGATTAGTTATCTGTTTAAAAAAATGTTTAGAGGGATGCCTGGGTGGCTTAGGTGGATAAGTGTCCGACTTCAGCTCAGGTCATGATCTTGCCATTCATGAGTTTGAGCCCTGTGTCAGGCTCTGTGCTGATAGCTCAGAGGCTGAAGCTTGCTTCCAATTCTGTGTCTCCCTCTCTCTGCCCCTCCCCCACTAGTGCTCTGTCTCTCGTGCTCTCTCTCTCTCTCAAAAAAAAATAAAGAAACATTAAAAAAATCTTTTTAAATGTTAAGCTTCATTTTTTGCTTACACCAAAATAAATTTTAGATGTGTTCAAGACTTATATGAAAATGAAACCATGAAAAACTTACTTTAATAAAAGAAGCCTACCTGACTTAAAGGCAATCAGGAAAAGTTACTATGCCCTAACATCTTGACATGTCAATATCTTCAAAAATAACATGAAGGGAAATAATGAAGATGCAAGTGTTGATTAAAGAAAAAAAGGAACTAAAATAATTTTCACTGTCCATTCCTGAGTGAGGAAATAATATTTAGAAAAATCTTTTAATCATTAGAAGTATTTTTTTAATGTCAGAAAAAAAAACTAAAAAAAAAAGTAGCTAACTGATCATTAGTAGCTACATGGGCCAATTATTTCTAATGAACAATTAACCTTTACTACCACAGAAAAAGAAATAACATGGCAACATAGAAATGGGAAGCGTGCAAATATTCAAGCAGGAACACCAGGTCGATTTCCTAAAACATGGGAGGCTTGATCCTCAATAACATTTGCCTACACAACAGCCAAGTCACTGGTAGTCCAACATCTGGACTAAAGGGTAGATGCAAAGAGGCTATGAGATGGATGAAGCAGAAGGGTCTTCTTATATTGGTCTACGATATTTGGGGCCTGATAACCAGACAAGGCCAAATAGGATGGAGGGTTACAAATACCCCTGGTCCTCTGCATCTCTGCCTAAGGAGAGAAGTACCTGAAATGTGTGATGGGAATGGATAGAGATTGGCTAGTCCATGGTGGTGGCCGCAGAAGCAGCAACAGCCGATTGATTCACTCCTCAGCCCTGCAGAAACACTGGCATGCTAACAGGAAGGAAAATGGGGCCCCACTATTCCAGCATGAAAGGGAGGATTGTGCTCCAGGAAATAACCTCTGTATATTAAAATGTGTACTTCTTTCCATCACTTCACCTATGTGCAAATTTGGTACATACAAGAATACAAGAAATCCCCTTGCTTGCTGTCTTAACTTTAATTCCCTTTCTTTGATGAGCAGCTCACCATGCCTACTTGGTAATGACATATGCATGCTGAACCACATTCGAATATACACTGTAACTTTCCTAATAATAAGAGGGTATTAAAATACATATTAAAGGTGTAATTTTATTAGAGATAATTAATGATATAGAAATATACTTTAAGATAATCAAATATACAGTTGTTTTGTTAATTATGAAGAACTCGAGGTTTGAAATTTTAACTTACAAACCTGTTCTCTTTAATATTTAGTAAGCAGTGTGCAACGAAAAAGTAGAGTGTAGTAGCTGTTATGCCAGTCTGTTAATTTTATCCATGATAAACAGTCATCTTTTAGTTCAGAACCATTAAGCCAAGCAAATATTGCCAGCAAGTTTAATTTTTACTTAGTAATGTCAAGAAAGAGAAATGGCTTAATACATGACAAGCACTCACAAATATGAAGATACATTTTATCAGCCTCATACATAAATACATTCTTACTCATCCAGAATGTATAATAATTAATACTAAGAGAGTAGAAAAAATCTCATTTATTTCACCTCAAGTTCATTAATATAGAAGATGATGAAAACTACAAGACAGTTTTGTATTTATTTGCAAAGCTATTGCCACAAATTCTTCCTATGTATGCTATTTGCAAAGCATTCACAGTTGGAAGCACAAATACTGTTTGGAAATGAAGAAAATTCCTAATAATGACCCCATGTTATAAAAGCCTAATTTATGTATCTAAAGCCCAAGACTATCTTAAATAAAGAAGTATTATAAATTACAGAACATAATGTAGACGAGTGTACCTAATCTATACCAAGGAATAACAAAATAATTTTATTTATCCTGAAGAAACTACAGCTTTGTAAAACATGGAAGAAAAGAAGAGAGTCCTTTCACAACTTGGGGAAATTTTCTCATTTATTTTAACTTTTAAATTCACTTTGCTTTTCAATGAGCCTTTACTGTTTTCATATCTCTCTTCTGAATCTCCTGCATAAACAGCTAAGTGAATTAGTTATCTTGGAATTATTTCTCTATTCTTCATTTTTTTTCCTTTGAAAACGCAATAGCCAGAAAACCATAATGATGAGAGAATTCTTTGATCTGCCTGAATGTCTTAATTCTTTCAGACATTAAGTGTCATACATCATTGTCTGTTGTTTTTAGGTAATGCTGATATTCACTAAATATACCCAGAAATGGCTGAAGAGCCTACCAGCTTTTCACACTGCACTCACAAAAAGTTTGCGGCCTAATTTTTAATATTAGCCCCTGCTTGAAAAACACTATTTGAAACCCCATTGAAATCTCAGGAGGCCAAGACTTTACTCACAGAACACCAGGACACTGCCATTGAGGTTCCCCACAGTTTCCTAATTATGTCACTCTGTTTGAAGCTGTGTTTTAGTACCAAGGTTTGACTTAAGCCCTCTCCCAGTTCTAAGATGTTGTGATGTCTGTCTTTCCTACTTCTGTCTTTCTGTTTGCTCACTTCAGATTCCTCAGAATCCAGAGTATGTCTATTAGTCTCAGATGTCCAAACTAACAAAGTTGTGTGATTAGGTTTCCAGACTTAACGCAGTGGCTGAGATGTTTCTGTATAGCTCATTACAGGTGTCGCTATTCTCCAAGAACTTGACTTATAGCTGTTTCGAGGCAGTGACTGCCAGTTAGTGAAATTCTCACACTAGAGCTAATGACATTTCAGAATACTTTAGGCACCCTGCATCAATATAGCAATTTCCACATTCCCCAGATCCTTTGCCCTAGACTGATTAAAACTCTGTGATGTTATTGATGATTCCTGCTGCACTCCTGATGATCTTTCTCTTGATCTTTCACTCATGTCCTCATCCATCAAATATTTATTTAGCATGTAACTCAGTGACAGCATGGTACATCAAATGGGGTTTACAAGCATAATGCACAATCCTTTAACAGCACAGAAAGAAAGAAAGAAAGAAAGAAAGAAAGAAAGAAAGAAAGAAAGAAAGAAAGAAAGACCTAATTAGGAGCTGTTATAAACTACGCATAAATTTATACAAGCACACAAATACACCTGGGCAGAGGATCAGAGAGCTGCATCCCAAAGTGTCAGGGTGGTTATCTCTAGATGTCAGGACTATAAAGTAGTGGTCCTTGTAAATGTTTAACAATTGGCTTTCTGTTCTCTAAAGAAATAATTCTAACATATTGGTTCATTTATCCACTCGTATAAGAAAGAAGAGAAATCTGAAAAAAGTTAAGACTTATTGAAAAAACTAATATTTACCTATAAAAATACATTCAAAGGAAGAAAGCCTTGCTTTGTAGCATTTGCTGATTTCCACGCCATAAACACTCACATTGTGGCCTCCTTCCAGCTTCACAGTAATTAATGTCTGCTCGCTCACAAATCTTCAACTCCTGTAAGCCAGTCTGAACCCACTCCAGCACAACACTGATTGGCTAAGCTGAATTTTCTTTTTTACATCTTCCTTATTTTCAAAATGTCTTTAATTATAATAGTAGTTGCCTCCAGGGGTAGAAAGTTGGTGTCTGGAGATAGGGACAGAGGTAGACTTTTTCTTCTCTATACCCTGCTGTGCCTTTTAAATTTTAAACCAGGAGATATATTACCAATTCAAAAAAACAATTACAACTTAAATTAAAAAATCCTCACTAAACACTTGTTACAATTGTGATCAAAGGCAGCAAATGACATTTTTAACCTCTGATATGCAATTAATACATATGCATATATACGAAACACATAACGATATAAGCCCAAAAAAGAGTGGCACAAATTTAAAAATTGCATTGGAGGCAAATGCAGGACGGAATTAATGTAAACTGGAAAGGTCAGTAAAAGCTTTATGGGGATGAGAGCAGAGTTCTGAAGTGTGAGGAGGATTTGGACAAGAAGAGGGAAAGGAAGGGGGTGACATACAGGTGACAAGCAGACTGGTCACCGCGCTCGGCATTGACACTCCACTTTCCTTCATCTCAACCAGTGCCGGAGCTGCCGTTCCCACAGTTTCTATTTCTTAGGGACTTCTTCCTACTTAATTTGGCATCAGAGCAGGCTGTACGGCAGGTAGCCAGGTTCTCACTTCGATCAGCCCAAACAGCGATAAGATTGGAGTCAGGGACTAACGTAAGGGAAGAAGAAGTCGTTTCACATCATCGCTGACAGTCATATTAATGTTTATTTAGTAACTGGTCTGTAGTAGGCACCCTCCAGTGGGCTAACTCACAAAGCCTAATTCCGAGAAATAACTCAAGTTCTTGCTCTTGAGCTTTCCATGTGGCAGGCAAGAACATATGCTTAGATGAAGCACCGTGACCTCCCCAGACCAACCCCAAATGCATCTAGGGAGTTAGCTTCCCTCAGGGTGCAGAAGAGCTCTTCCATAAACTAGGAAGGACCTTATGGAAAGTGGGACCTGCTCCTAATCACTGCCAGTGAAAGGATCAACAATTCACTGTGACAGGCATTTTTCAACATTGATCTGGTTTATAGCTAACCAACCAGTGGAGCACAAAAGTTCATTCACTTTATCCAGACACATATTTTGCAAACTAGTTCTTCTAAGTGGAAGAACCTCAGGCAATTACACTGAACACACTTAGACACTTTTTGGACATTTTGCTTGGATTTTTTCATATGTAAGAATTTGATTATCTCTATTTTAATTTGTATCCAATGATGTAATAATCCTTGGGCATTAAAAAATAGACTGCAAGTGAATATTTGTTGACATGGGAAAATTGTTAAGATATTTTGCTAAATTTTGAAAAGTAACTTGTAAAACATGTACAGTATGAATCAGTTTTTGAAATATTATATCTCTACCCTTAAGTAGACATTTATAACTGAAAATATTAGTAGAAACTATCCCCAGGTGGTAAAGTTACAGATGATTTTGACTTCCTTCTTTGTAATTTTCTTAATTTGTAAAATTTACTATAACTATCATAATATTTAAAATTTGTAGCATAATTAAAATTTCCACCTTCAATAGGATCCATTCATCAATATGTGAGCATAGAACCCACACTACTTCCTGAGGAAAAGCTTGGCCCTGCTCTTGAGAACTGCCTACTTCAGGAGGAAACGGGCATCTTCCATTCAGGTGTGTCCTTGTCAGGCTCCTCGGTTTTTACATAAAATGTCAGTCTTTCCTCCAACTTAATTGCTATTGCTGCTCAACACTTAATTCTCACTGAAGTGTCAACAAAGAATAGCTACAATTCAAGTATTTCTGAGAGAAGTCTAACTTGAATTCAGTATTATTCTCATGAGAAAAGCAATTTATATGGAATATTGCCTTAAGGACATGGCCTTTTATTAGAGTTTCACATCAGAGGCACTATTGGAATTTTGAGCAGGAAAATTTGGCTGTACAGAACTTTCGTGCATACTACCAAGGGCCTCTGAGGGTACAGTACTGTTTCAAACACCTTCACACGTTGATGCAAGTTCCTGGCATCTCTGTAGCTTTGCTTTTCCCTCAGTGCTTTACAGCATGATGCCACCAGCTGATATGAAGCCCTCTGGATTCATTTCTCTAAAGACACTCATTACATCTTGCATAAAAGGGCATAGGAGAAATACGTCTCTGGTCTCAGAACTAAGAACAATTGCATTATCTTAATCATCCAACTGGGTTTCTATTTTTCCTTTGCCCTGATTTTCATATTTCATTGTATTCTTATTTGTTGTCCTGTAGATAGCCCTACAAACCACGCTAAATTTTTTGTGAAGCAAATCAAAGAATAAATACGTAAGTGTTCGTGATACGATGAAACTAAAAATAGGAGTCAGATTAAGACTAAGGAAAGAAAGAACTTCAGCAACACCACAGAAAAAAAACAAAACACACACCATAACACAAGATCTGTCAGGATGCTAAAAGGTTAGGAGATATCATAGTATACTGGTGAAAACACCACATTCAAGAATCAGAGTAAGTGGATTTGGGTCCTGATTCTGTCACTAACTAGCTAAGTGGTGCTATGGTGGGGGGGGGGGGGGGGGGAGGGCAGAAGAGAAGGAAGTCTAACACTAGACCCTGAGGGCTGGCAGGGCACTGAGGTTAAGCCGGCTGGCTCTGGAATCAGATTACCTGAGTTTAAACCCTACCCTCACTTACTCTTGGGAATCTTCAACAACGTAAGCTCTCTGGGTTTGTTTCCCCCCCTTTTTTTTCCCAACAATAGTTAATTTTATTTACTTTGAGAGAGAGAAATCCCATGTGTGGGCACGAGTAGGGAAGGGGCAAAGAGAGGAGAAGAGAGAGAATCCGAAGCAGGCTCCACGCTGCCAGTGCACAGCCCATCACGGGGCTCTGTCCCAGGAACCGTGGGATGAGGACCTGAGCCGAAACCAAGCTGGACGCTTAACCCACTGAGCCACCCAGGTGCCCCTGGGTTTGTTTTTCTTAACTGTAAAATATGAATGAGAATAGTGACTTTGTATGATTATGGCACTCTGTGGAATTTTTTTCTCTAGTGTTCTCAAGCACTTTATATGGATTTACAGATAAAGAACCTGAGGTACAGAAGAGTTAAGTAATTTTCACAAGGTCACAAGGCCAATAAGTGGTATTACTATGCCTGGAATTCACGGAGTCCATCTCTAGACCCGCACACTTAACCACTGCCCAGTCCTGATGATAAAACGAGCTAATTCACAGCGCCTGGCACACGTAAGACTTTAATAAATAAACAAATAAAAAGAGCCTTGCAAACCTAAATAATCTTTTATATCCTAGAAAGATACACCATATCTCAAATATATCTCAAATTTGTAGATGATATGAAGAAAGAATGAGTAAGTAAAACAAGGAATTACAGAATTAATATTAAATTCAACAAGTATAACTGGAAAGCACAAGAGCTGAGCACAAAAATTTATGTACAAATATGTTCATCATGGTGTTATTATTAAAGTTAAAAAAGGAAATGAGTTAACTATCCAAAGTGAGGGGCAGATCAAATAAAATATGGCATATCTACATGCACAGACAAAAGAACTGGGTTAAAATATGGCAAATTTTAAACATTGGTCTCCTTTTGGTAAAATGATTTGTATGAGTTTTTCTATTTCTTTACAATTGTCTGCTTTTCAAATTTTCTACAATGAAAATATATTGCCATATTAATTTAAAAAAACAAATATTATCTTTCATTGAAATAACTCAATAAAAATTCCTACATATTTTCACAAATCTACTTCACAGGAAAAGTAAGAAAAAAAATCTGCCTGATGGCAAGTTATCCTTCCTCAGGTCCTTCACCAAGAATCTACCTGATGATGGTCGGGTATTTCGGTGGTCCATATACTTATTGTTTAAGATGCTAAAAAAAATTTTTTTTCCATACTATCTTAGTAAGTATGAGATTGAAAGTATACAGATTACAAGAAGTCTGTGCTGGTCAAACGTTTGTAGAGTTATTCATTATATTCAACTCCAGGGACCAACAAAAACATTGCCCATCTGGGATGCATATAGATGAGGGCAGTAGACCTCAAGAATTGCTGTCAATTAAGTCTAAAGAAGAGCAGATGGAGTACCCAGCACTGGTTAGCCCTGAGACAAGAAGGGTAACATGGGAGGCTGCAGTGACCATCATGGATGTAAGGATACGCCATCTGGAAGAAGGCTGGACAAGTTCCATGTCTCTACTAATGGGGTGGGGGGTGGGGGGGGGTTACAGGGCAGAAAAATCTAGTGCCCAAAACACAGGGGAAATTTCTTTTAGCAAGCAGAAGTCATCAGCAATAAAACAAGCTGCTCTGTAAAGGAAACAACATTCCTTTGTTTTATGTGAATCATGTTGCCTAAAGCCCAAGTGAGATGGGCAAAGTCACAGTACTGTAATGTAAGCAAGGAGGTCTGATATCAATCACTTGAAGACCAGTCCTGTCCCTGGAACCAGAAACAGACCAACGGGAAAAGCCCTAGTGAACCCTTGGAAATGGGACCTGTCCCTTTCTTGCTGTGCCTTGAAGATCCTAAGCCAATTACCAGATAAATGTTATCATGGCATCCTCCTGTCAAACACAGGTCAGGACCTGGGAGGAAAGAAACCCAAGTAGGGGGTTATGCCAACCCTCTCGGGCTATAGATGGAATAATGAGGGGCCTTGATGCCTTGAGAATAATCCAGGTAGAGTGTGATCAGGAACCTTGCTCTCTATGTCAACTTGCTGTATCTTGTTCACCACGTATATGTGCTTCTGTTTGCCCTTTAGTATTTCATAAAGATTTTCAAAGTCCCAGGCTACCTCATCCCTGGTAAAAGAAACCAAGAAAAGAGGTTTCTCCCCACACCTTAACAAGATCATAAAAACCATGTATATATTTCAAACACTTATTAATCTTCACAACCACCCATGAAATAGGTACTATTACTCTCCCCATTTCACAGGTGAGGAAATTGTAGCACAGAAAGGCCATGTGACTTGCTCAAGGTCCATAGGTAGTAAGTCATGGAGTAAGTATTCAAAATGGGAACACAAAGGAACTTGCATTGTCAGAACTGTGGTAATTCTTTCACTCAAGGGATCATTTAGAGCTGTTTGGTGTTATTCAGTAACAATCTATGTATATGCCAAGCGTCATGAATGAGTTTCTCCTTCCTCCCACCCCCTCCTCCCCATTACTCCCACCAGCTCTCCCCTAATCATGCTTCCACACATGTGAGAGACTGGGAGATACTAGCCAGAATTTTGATTCAAAACACATGCAAGAATACAGCTGTGACTGCTGCAGTCTAAGAGACGCATCAAGAAAGAAGTTACCTGTCAGTGATGAAAATTATGACTTATTAAACTCAAACCCAGGCAACTTCCTAAAGAAACTAAATATAGTATTTTTGTGGCCAACTATTCACAAATTACAAAGAAGTATGTTCAGCCTTAACTTGAGGAAGATATGTCATGAGGAATTTAGTCATTAATAAGTGTGTCTCAGGAACAGTGATTTCTGTGTGCTTTTAGCAACATCAAAAGCACCAGCCAGCTTCTTTTGCATCTGGGCTGATTTCAATTACTTGTGTTTGTGATTTTGCATAATGTAGCAAAATTATTCTAGCTGTTTTATTCCAATCTTGTATATTGGATATCTTGATTTTGTTTACTTCTTTTGAATGTGTTCATTTAACCATATATAACGAAAACACAAAAAACCCAGCAGCCACACTCACCTGTGATCCAAGTGGTGAATGGAGAGAATAACTCCAGAATTCAAGTGGGTCTGTTTCAGAGTCACTAAAACAGTAAATTCATGTTTATTTCTCAGCTTCTGAAAAAACTGTTCAGCTGTAGCAGTGGATGCTTTTATACTTCTGGGAGTATCTAAAAAAAGAAACATACATTAAATAGATTAGAATTTGGTTTTATAAAGTATCCTTTCCATGAAACATCTTTCAAAAAACATTATCAAGTAATAACTGATAAATACCAAGTTTCAGACTCCTTCAACAAGATTTTTTGCTACAGGGACACCTGGGTGGCTCAGTCGGTTAAGCATCCTACTCTTGGTTTTAGCTCATGTCACGATCCCATGGCTCATGAGTTCAAACCCTGAGGCTCTGTGCTGACAGCGCAGAGCCTGCTTGGGATTCTCTGTCTCCCTCTTTCTCTGTCCCTCCCCAACTCACTCTCTATCTCTGTCCAAATAAATAAATAAATATTTTTTTAAAAAAAAACTTTTTGCTACATATAACACAGGACAGTAAATCAATTACTGGACTCGTGTTTCAGGAATTCTTTTTTTTTTTTTTAATATTTTTTTAAACTTTTTTTTTATTTATTTTTGAGACAGAGACAGAGCATGAATGGGGGAGGGGCAGAGAGAGAGGGAGACACAGAATCGGAAGCAGGCTCCAGGCTCTGAGCCATCAGCCCAGAGCCCGACGCGGGGCTCGAACTCACGGACCGTGAGATCGTGACCTGAGCCGAAGTCGGAAGCTTAACGGACTGAGCCACCCAGGCGCCCCTCAGGAATTCTTTTTCAAAAATGTCACCTCTGGGGCAAAGAATCAAAGGATCCTGCTTGAAGAAGTGTACTCCCAAGTTTTCTCCTTACACATACCCTATATTCTGGATACCACAGCCACATCAGTGTCAACAGTGAGCAAAAAGATGTACTTCATAGACTAGAACCTAAAAGACCATGTTAGAGCCATTTAGCTTTTCTGACGCCTCATGACAGAAAACTGGATTTAAATCTATGTGCCACCTTCCACATTGATATCCTTAGCCAGAAGGCGTGCTATAAATAGATTTTTTAAAAGATCATTGAAATTAGTCACTCTCAGCCTTCTGCGCAATGGATGAAACATTAAGATCAAATTGTCTTACCATGCTGTTGAAAGAAATACATAGAACTTAATTCCAATGTCCTCTTCTCCAGACTTAGAGAAAGCCTAGCCAAGGAAAGTATGCGTGGGAGAGCAGAAACTTTTACCCTACACTTCTACCTCGTTTAGTCCTGCACTCCAAGACCCAGGGAGTGGGACCTAGAGGCTATGGGGGCAATACAGATAGAAATGGATTTAGTGGGTAGGAAAAAACCATTATTCAAGCCATCTGCTAACTGAGCATAAGGCTCTCCTATTCATAGTGTGTGCAAAGGGTTGATGGGAGCCAGAAATACAGTTTATGTTGCTCTCAAATCATCCTCCTTGTTTCTATGCTTTAGACTAGGTAGACTAAGTAACTAGACTTACTTACTTTAGAGTAGGTAGTCTAGGTAACTACTAAGCAAGTAGATCTCAATGGAAAAACTACTGGCATTTAGAAAGAAAAACCCATCCTTGTGCAAAACTGTCCCATGCTTTGCAGAATATTTAACACCCCTGGTTCTGGCCCAGTGAATGCCAATGGCACCCAACCCCCAATCACTGTGACAACCCAAAGCTTTCCCACACATTTCCAAGCATTTCCTCAGCAGCAGTGTAGCAGAAATCTTGTTGAGAACCAAAACTTCAGTGAAAGAGTTTATAGGATTAATCTAAAATTCCATACCTTCCTAGCCCCACAAATTTATGGAATAAAAATGTACCCACATGATCTGTGCCCATCACTGGGAATGGACAGACATGGAGAAGCCCTCAAGATACCCACAAAGTAGTGGACGAGACAAATAATCCCAGTACAATGAAAGAAATGCTGTCATACAGGTAGGTACCAAGCGTGGACGGATCACAGATGTAAAAGTAGCCAACATCATGCGGAGGGAAAAATCTCATAAAACAGACGACACTTGATCTGGAGATCACCAGGTAGAAAAGAGAAAGAAAAGCATTCCAGTCATAGGAAGAGCTTGGGAACCAGCAGGAAGGTGTAAAAGGGATTTTTGCTCAAAGTTTTAGGAAAAATAAATTTCTTGCTTCAAAAAAGAAACTTCCTCAGTCCCATCAAATATTCACAATTCAAAAGTAGAACAATAATCTGCAATTTCTGCCATGGTCAACATAATAGTTTCCCCTCAAGCTCAATCAGGGATAAGATTGGCTGTGGAGGGGATTCCATACAATTCCTCCTAGCTCCAAAACTTTCCACTTCCTCAAGGAGGCATACAAAATGAAATTCCATGAGAATAATTCATCTAGTGTTAACTTTTTATCCACTCTAGTCACAAGTAAATCATTCCCAAACTTCATCACTTCATCTTAATTTGATAGATAAAAGCAAATTAAAATCAAATTATAAATATTTATTATGCTTCCCCCTCTTTCAACCAGGTAGAGCTTCAGCAGCACCCTTTGTCTTGCCTAGTAGGATGATAGATGGGGATGCAAATGAGAGAAGCAGAGAAAGGACTACACTGAATACAGAAAGGAAGATGAAACCCAGAGAGAGAGAGAGATCCAAAGATGTGGTGTGGAGAGCTTGAGCTCATCCAGTGAGAGAAAAGAATTTAGAAATGCACCACAGCTGCCTTACAAGGTGAAACTTTTAAAAAAGAGATTCTTAATGAGGGTTTTTAGGAAGTTTTGTCATTTGGTATGCATAGAAAACCTTCACTAATCTCTATATTATCCTCTCCTGCTTTTGGAGTCAGATTTGTGGGGAGAGTTGACAGGTTGTCTTATTTGTGAGAGTTTTCTTTATTTTGTTTTCAGATGAAATGATATGTAAAGATTGACCTTAAGAGGAATAGAAGGATCTAAAAGAATGGATTACATTTGAGTATCATTAATAAAAATGTAAGACACCATGGTTGAAAACATGGTGAAGGAATCTATAGATGAAAGAAACATTTTTTTTAATTGATCAATCTATACTTTGGAAATTTTTCTCTTTCTTCTATTTGAAATTTTTCTCTTTCTTCTATTTGAAGAAAGAAAAAAGGTGAACGCAGGGAGAACTCTTAAGAAACTCTCACAACTCAGATGATCATTGACTTTTTTGTTAGATTTCACATATTTTAAACATCACATATTGACATCCCTACACTTCCTTTCCCAAACCAAACCATCCTGTGCAACTTCTCTTCCCAGTTCATTATCTTCCATCTTGCTCCCTCTGTGAGGGCAGAATGACTTACTGGAAGGAGGGCCCCTCCAGCACAAACATGGCCAGCAGAAGCTCCATTCAGCTCATGCTATAGTGACAGGAGAAATAATATTGGGTTTTGTTTTTTCTTGCATCTAGATTAACCAAGTTCATTACAGAGAGATTTTAAAATGGGCTTGCATGAAATTCCCACCCATGTTATGCAGAGGGGCAATATGGAAGGCAGTGGGAGGGAGAGAACCTGACCTGACTTAGTATGGCCTCAGGATGGTCTACTGACCTGGCAACGCCAACCCAGGGGCCCAAGACACAGGTGAATATTTTTAAGTTTCTGGATTGTGACAGAGAGAACTTAAAGTAAGTATATAAATCATGATTGCATCATAATTTTTAGCTGTTGACAGAACACCATCTCTCATCAACCCTGACCTCATCCTAATATTATTTAAATCTATTGTTGCCCTTAAGAACATGTTTTCACATATTCATCATGCTTGAGTCCAGGAAGGACTTGATGGGAGTCTGAACTCTCTGAAAAGCATCAGAATAAATAGAAGAGGAAGAATTCAAGAGAGTTTTAGAAAACAGAAGAACTGGGTCAGTGATAAAACACATGCAAAAGAGAGAAAACTGAAGTTAATTGAATCTAAAGTTTCTAGCTTGAGAGACTAGATGAAAGGAAATGCAGTAGCAGAATGATGGGATTTCACTTTTAGAAATGGTTGGGACACATATGTGGAAGTGTCCAATAGGAGGTGGGCACTATAGAACTTGATCTCATGAGAGAGGTCAAGGTTGGCAATATAGATTTAGAAGTCATCAGAATATAGTATCTAAAATAATAGGTGTGCCTGAGTAAATCATAGGAAACACAAGAATGAGGGTATGAAGGATGGAACACAGAAAAACTAAATCTGGGGGTGCCTGAGTAGCTCAGTAGGTTAAGCATCTTACTCTTGATTTAGGATTCATGATCTCATTGTTTATGAGCCCCTCATCCAGCTCTGTGTTGATGGCACAGTCTGTTTGGGATTCTGTCTCTCTGTCTCTCTGTCTCTCTGTCTCTGTCTCTCTCTCTCTCTCTCTCTGCCCCTCCCTCAGTCACTCTCTCAGAATAAAAATTTTAAAAAAACTAAATCTGTTGCATACACATATATAATGTTGCACAGCTGCTACTATACAACATTTATCCTTCAAAAATGTATAATGATATATTTTACCCTTTGAACCCATATTCCATTTTGTTCTCACAAAGCTCTGGAAACTAGACAGGAACAACCATTACTACGTCCTTTTTCAATGAGTAAAACAAGCCAAGGAACAATCCTGTGATTCACCCACAGAGGTGATAATGCCAGAGGCATTATGGGGATGACAATTTCTGGTCCAGTATTCTTTCCACTAAATCATACTACCTCCTGAACATGGCATCCTTTATCCATGCTTAACTGCCACTCACAAATATAAATGCAAATAAGAGAGCACCAACATAGAAAATAATCCAGAAAAAAAGTAATGATATAAGATAACATTTTTAGTTCTTTAAGTGACTAGTTTAGTAGTGATTTTAAGAAAGGTCACATTCCTCATTTGCATTTCTGTTTCTCAATTTGTAAAACTAACATTCCTACCTTCCATTTTCATCTCAAGGATTATACAATGTTCAGAAAGACTTCTGAGTTCCCACAGTTATTACTATAGACCCAGTTCGAGTCTTCACCGGAAAATCAAGTCAAAGAAACCATCATGTAAGAGTTAATTTTAGAATTAATAATTCAATATAGGTATGCATGAAGCAACTTCTCAACAAGGCCTCCTGCTAAGGAACCAAACATAGAAAAATGAAGTGTGGTGGCTATCAGAATGAACTTGGAGCCCAGAAGAATAAGGTTTCAATGCCAGCTATGCAGATTATTAGCTATGCCTGGCATGTAGTAAACACCATGTGTTGGCCATTAGGATTATGATACTTATCATGATTACTCTTCCAAGCAGTGAGACTGTGGAATCAGCCAAAACTACCAACAGCCGTGATACCTTTGTGGTGATTTCTGAGCTTACTTTCATTCTAAGCATCCCCAACTCTGCCATAAATGATCAGTTTCCACATTTCGAAATTGGTATAAATGTTTTTGGCAATCAAATTATTCTTAAGATAAAATCCTGCCTACCACTCTCTATTTCTACAAAACAATGAGTGATCATTCATTTACGGACAAAAATCAATGTAAATTGAATTTCTTTTCAATGAAGGGCTGACAGAGATCATTTGAATTGCCTCTTCAGGAAAAACAAAAACAAAAACAAAAACAAAAAACAGGCTGATAAAAGTGGCCTTTAAACACTACTACAAAGCCCCACAGAAAAACTTACCAACACACCCATGCTAGAGTAAATCTTTTTAATTGGAGAACTGCTTGGGTTTAAAACAAAACTCTGTTTCAATGTTTTCCATTTTTATTGTGTACAGAGCCCAAAAAATCCCACTATAAGAAACAATTCATGGCATTTTAAAGCAGTTATTAATAAGTAATGAAGTAGTTCTGAAGCAATTACATCAAAATATTCATTTTTTTGTCATGGGACTACCAGAATGGAGTGATGCATTCCTGTGTGGATGTAGTAACCATTTCTAGGGATTTCCACCATGTGCTATGGATTCCCCATATACATCACAGTTAGGGGGATACAGGAGAGAGAGAGAAACTGGTTTATTTCAAAAATAAGACTGTAGGCACACCTGGGTGGCTCAGCAGGTTGAGAGTCCAACTCTTGATTTCAGCTCAGGTCATGATCGTAGGGTCATAAGATGGAGCCCCAAGTCAGGCTCCATGCTGAGCATGGAACCTGCTGAAGATTTTCTCTCTCTTTCTCTCTCTGCCCCTCCCCTGCTCTCTCTCTCTCTCAAAAGAAATAAATAAACATTTAAAAAAACAGACTGTAGATTAATGGAACAATGTATGTGATGGCAAACATGGGTACTTACTGAAAAAGAGAGTCAGACCGGAGCTTCTTTCAGTATTTTTAGTGTGTTAGCAAAAGTAAAGAGAAGGGATTTGTCCATCTACCAATAACAAACCGGCAAGAATTATTTTCTTCTTTTGCACTTAAACTGCATTACTACAATTGCCATCATGAATCGCACGAGTCTCTGCCACTGACAGGTCTCTATCCCATCTGCAGTGTATAGAACCTAAATTGATTTTCCCCCACATAACCAGACTAATACAAATACCAAGTACAAATTCAATTATAAAAACAGTCTAATCTCCAGCATAAGATGGTTGACTTAGAATGTGCCAAAACTCACCAAATTACTTTTTTTTTCAGTCTCTGACTATGAAAGGCTGTTATCTTCCGAATTCAGGTTAGAAATATACGAAGTCAGAACTATTAGTATAGTTCCTATCCATCGCTCTTACTCTCCCTTCAATATATTCATGCCTTTATACTGCAAACTTGCAAGGCAAAGTAATGGTTACAACTTTAAAAGCCATTAATATTTGATTAACACTATATATGCAGTTTGCAAAGTCCTTAAACATGAATAACCTCATGTAAGCCTCAGAGCAACATTGAATAAATGGTATTATTGCTCCAAAGTAATAGAAATTACAGATGAGGAAAGGGAGGCACAGAAAAGCCAAGAAACTCGCCATCATCACCATACATGGCTCAAAATCGGAGCTCATTTTCTGTGAATTTACTATATTAGAAACTTGTTGGTTCGAACCTCAGGCGCTTCCCCAGTGATATCTGAAGCAAGCTCTGAACATAAAGGGCAAGGAGAGACAGAACAAAGAGGCAGGCCATTCCAGATTGGGAGGGGGCAGTTTTAATAAAGCAAGGGAACTTAGAGGCTTGCCCTGGGCAGCCGCAAGACGCACAGATCTCTACATCTGCCTGCAAAAATCACAAATTTATATAGAAGCCTTAACTGGATTCACTCAGTTTATACCAATCCAGATGGTCTCAACAACACACTGCTCTCTCATGGCCGCATCCCTGAAAATGACTGCCACTGTGGGAATGGAGGGTGGAGGGCAGAGGGTACATTTCAAGGAAGGGGATGAGGTAAGGAGCCTCCAATTGCCCAGGGCCAGCTCAAGGGTCAATTGGAGGTCACCGCCTCTCCTCACCTCCTCTAACAGAACTATCAAAAGCAATTAGGATAGGATAAATGAACAAACCCACCAAATTCAAGTGGCAGAGCTGGGATCTCAACCCAAGCCAACACGCTTCTTATTATTACACGATAGTGTCCTACTAACATGATGGTGATGCACACTCTGGAGAGTAAATAAACTATCATATTAAGTTAACTTTTATAAAAATATATTCTGAAGATAAATACGTTTTTCTTGATCTTCAGATTCATTTAGGCTACACCAATCTACAAAACTATATATAATCTTTAGAGAATCTAAACTACTGAGATAGAAACTGTACTTTTAATCAAAACCAAAGTTTTTTTTAAACAAATGTTTATTTATTTACTTTGAGAGAGAGTTGGAGGGGCAGAGAGGTAGGGACAAAGGGAATCCCAAATGCACTGACATGGGGGTCAATCTCATGAACCATGAGATCATGGCCTGGGCTGAAATCAAGAGTCGGACACTTAACCAACTGAGTCACCCACGCGCCACACCAAAACCTTTTTTAAAAGACAATTTTGAAACAATTCTCCTTAAAAAAACTATTGGGCAAAATGTTGTGAGTACCCACAAGTTTTTAATGGGGCAAACCCACATCTAATGATGCCCATCCTCACCCTTCAGAGATCTATATGCCCTTTACATTACTAGGTTAGCATAGTGCATACTCTTGGAAAGCCAATGTCCTCTTCTACATTTTACTTGAGAGTAAAATTTAGTGAGCTAAATCCGAAATCCATCTCAAAAGTTTCTTTCAAATCAACAGCTAATTATAATTTGATTCAATACACAATAAGCATACATATCCTCATGTATTATTTACAAAATTATTTGTTAGCTTAATGCTGTGAATATCCAACCACATAAAAACATACAAATGTGAATACAATCAGATTTAAAACATAAGCTTCAGCACCATCCAAAGAAACAAAAACAAATAGCAGGTTCTACTCCTGGATTTAGCAACTAAATGGTTTACTTTAAGCAAATCATTTATGACTCATCTGTGGGAATTTTCATTAATGAAGTGCAACAAAATTTCATCAGGATGTAGGAGGGTGACAAACAATAAAATGTCTATAATTTTGAGCTTAAAATTACAGTATTAAAATTTTATACATAACACATATAATACAAGTTATTTAGAGTATTCCATTTTGTTTTGGGTCTAGGTTAACAAGCAACTTTCTGATAATAATTCGGCTTCCCAGGTACATTTTCCTTCAGAGACAGCAGTAGTAATTAACTACATTGGTATTCTGGTTTAGTTCACTGTTATAATCTTTGTTGTAGATTAAAATTAAAATCAGCACTTGAGTATGTAATCAGATTAATGTTTTTGGCTTGCGTGAAGCAGTTCCTTAGAACCTCACCAGTGAAATTACCAACTGCTTTGTTACCAGAAAAATTAAGAGGATAAATGAGCTAAACAATATCCCTCTTTATGATCTGTACTCCCAACTGGAATACTGCTCAAGACTAAGATTAAATGGGTAGAAATGTTAAGTAAATAACAGGGATGATGACAACGACAGTGATGGCAATGTAGATGACAATGTCATCTACAACCTTAATAGACTGGCTGTATTCCTGTGTTAAGACTGCCTCATTATCTGTAGACAGCAGCCTGAATAACATCATTTGAATATATGTAGCAGACTTAAGAATCAGTAATTTGCTAGATCTTTATTTAAACCAATCTGAATGAAATGTATTATCAAATTGAACCCAAACTGAATGTGCACAATTTGTCCGCTAATATCAAAGGCAATGTCTTAAATACGTAAGTAAAATTAGACTCATGGACTATCATACTTTATGAAACATGCTTTTGCTTTGACTAGAGCAATTAAAACCTTGAATAAATAAAATGTATGAATGTCTTTTTAAAAAAAGAAAAAAACTTGAGTTTTCACTGGGCTTTTTTCACTGGGCTTACCCTTAGCAGTACATCAAAGGTTCAAATGCACCTTCATATACTGACACGTTGTCAGTGTATGAAGTATTGCTTAAATTAACAACTTACTCATCTTACCATTAAACTGTATAAATTCATGAACTACATCATTTTCCCTCTTGTAAATTATCCTATATAGAGTATCCTATATAGAGTATATATATAGAGTGTATATATATATATATATATATATATATATATATATATAATATCTTAAGTGCAAATATAATTACTCTTCATAAAGTATTCATATGTATTAAGAGAGTAACTATAAGTGCAAAAGAAAAATGTACATATGCTAATTTTTTAAGTGAAAACTGAATCACAAGTTATTCCGTTAATTTCTTTGAGGTCTGATCAGATTCATTCAGTCCCTGAGAAGGATAAGAAAGAAAAAAAAATATATATGTCACTTCAAAAAATCTGGCTATCTTTTTATCCACATGTGTGCTGATGTTTTGGCTTGGCTTTAGTCAAATTATTAGTGTAAAAAGAAAGAAGGGGTGCCTGGGTGGCTCAGTCAGTTAAGCACCCAACTTTTGGTTTGGTCATGACCTGTGGTTTCGTGAGCTCGAGCCCCACATTGGGCTCTGCGCTGGCAGGGTGGAGCCTGCTTGGGAGTCTCTCTCTCCCCTTTCTCTCTGCTCCTCCCCCACTCATGCTGTCTCTGTCTCTCTCAAAAGAAATAAACTTAAAAAGAAATAAACTTAAAAAGAAAAAAGAAGAAAGAAAAGAAAACTAACAGGATCAAGGTGAGATCTCTAGTATATATCTTTAATAGTTGACTGACACCTATTAATCGGCAAGAGTAAGGAATAGGGATCTATAACATACAGTTTTACACATTTATATAAAATGTTATGGTTATACATTCTACAACCTCAGATTGCACAAGCAGATTCTAACAGAATCTTTGCTGAATAGCCAAAGAGATAGGATGTAGTGCCCCATCAATTATGCAGAGCTGAAATGCTGAAATGCACAATTTCATCTTCCACCTAATAGGCCAATTTGACCTGAGACATCAATTTTGGGAGTTTGTTCTGCTTTATCCTTCTTTAATTATAATAATCAAATTATTTTAGAATAACAAGACACCAAAATATCAGTTACCATGATTAATCACCCTATCAAAATTGTGCTACATTTTTTTTTAACTATTATCATTTTCACTGCAACAAAGAACACAGCATTATAAGGTACAAAAGGACACAGAGCACAGAATACTCAGTTTCTCAATCCACAGTTTCAGACACTAGCCCCATGTCAACTCCTGCCCTTGTCTCCCCAGGCCCCGTATCTGCCTCCCCTCAGTTTCTGGGCCAGTTATAATGATGCCAGAAAATCAAAAGTGGGAATCAAGAATTAAGTTATTTTTCTCAGGGATTACAAAAACAAAGAGCTCTGAAAATTTGTGCAGCCTCTAAAATTAATCATTTCCCAGCCCCACTACATTGGCCCCAGCTACAAGGCTGAACTTCTGCCTCACTTTCCCAACCTAGAACTCTCAGCTCTGCCCTGCACACCAATCTCAAGTTCCGGTGTTTTGCCAGAATCTTGCCAATTCTCTCTGCTGTGCCTCTGGAATGGATGAATCTGCTAAAGTGTGTCAGAATGCTAGATCCATCAAATGATGCCTGCTTGACTTTGAATTGTGGGGGCTACTGGACTTGTCCCATTTACCAGTCTAGATACCACCCCCAACTCCTACTCATCCTCATACCCTCCCCATCTTACTCCCTCTTGGAGTTTTTCCCACCCCTATAAATTTCTCTACAATACATTCACTAAATGCTGATACTATCCCTGGATAAAGTACAGAAGATTCACTTACTAACTAAACTAATCTCTGGATTTCACCTTACCAGAGCTATAAAATTGCCACTCTCAATGTATCCATTTTTAGGAGCCTTAAATCTAATCCCTCCAAGCTAGTGTCTCTCCCATTTCAAGCTTGGATTTCTCCCTAAGTGCCCATTCCAAGGCTAAGGATTGCCTTTAGTTTCTTATTCACTTTAATTAATTCAACAAATATATAACTGAGCACTTGCTATGTGCTGAGCATTCAAAAATGAAGATCAAGAACAATCCAAACTAGGAACCATCTACCTCACTGTCGCAGAGATGCTAGTTGTCCTCCAATGGCAGTAATTCTCTCCTTTTTAGTAATAAAACACCCACATATCTGGGTACATGGCTATCCAGCTAGAAACCACATTCCCTAGTTCTCTTTGCAACTAAAGTGGCCAGGTGACAAGTTCTTGTCAGCAGGATATAAGTAAAAGTGACCTATGCTACAATCCAGATTTTATTATTAGAAAGGAAACTCATTGCCCTCCATTCTCCTTACCCTCAGTCTGGAATAGGGATATTGAGGAAGTAAGCCAAGCTCTTCAATGAGGACAAGGGCAATGAGGGGCTAATAACTTCATGTGGCAGAGCCACCCAATATCCCTGGAACCTCTGATTGTTACCTGAGAGAGATATAGATGTCTTTGCTTTGAGCACTTTGAGATGTTCTTGTTTGAGAAGGCATTTTGGGTGTCTTTTTTACAGGAGCTTAGCCTATTCCTAAGTAATATATCTCCCCAAGTTTCCTATGACTCATTCAGAATTGAGTGGGATTCTTTAAAACAAGGATCAGCAAAATTCTCTGCATAAGGTCAGATAGCAAATTATTTTAGGCTTTGCAAGCCACATACATCTCTTTTGAATATTCTTTTAAATTTATTTTTATTATTTTTTTACAATCATTTAAAAATGTTAAAAACCATTCTTAGCTCAAGGTGCCGTACAAACTAGGCTTCAAACTGGGCCCACAGGACCATAGTTTCCAAACCCCTGTAAGCAACAAATAACAGATTTGTGAATTTACCATATTCACTTTATAGCTTTAGTTAGTTATGTTTATGTTTAGAAAGGGAGAAAAAACAATGTGATAAAGGCTTAGCAAGAGAAAGTCTAGATGCTGTGCAAGCAGAAAAGGAAGGAGGTAAATTCTGCCTGTTAACTTGCCTTCATCACTACTGCTGATATGTACATTCGGGGTATATCCTATCTTCTCTCATTCTATGATGCTTTCCAAGGGCAGGGATTGATTTTGTCATTCTCCTTGTAGGCACAGCCCATGCAGAAAACAATCAGTAAGCGTGGCCAATTGTCTTGTCCATCGATGACTCTCCACCTACTTCTATGCTTTTTAATGACAAGGTACTGTTGTCTGTTCAAGTCACTAAGTAAAGGTTACAGATTTCTTTTGCTTTCCAACATTCTTTTGCATCGCCACCTAGCTTAACATTATGAATTATAAAGTGGAGTAAAGGATAATCCCAATGAACTAAACTGGAATGATACAAAAAAAAATTACAATACTGTTTTATATTGTTCTGTATTTAGACCAAAGACTCTCTCCTTTCCCCTTGGAATATGAACCAGCAAGTCTGCATGGGGATCCTAGATTTACAAAAAGAACTTAGTCCTTTGTAGCATTCAGAGATGAGCATGTTCCTAGAAAAAGGAAAAATAGCGAATTTAAAACTTTCCCCTTGGATGCTGACAGTGTGGGCTGAATACTTTCTTAGAAATGTTAGACATTTCTAGAATGTCAGAGAAAATAACTTTTAATTGAATGGCCAGAAATACCTCCCAGAGCCAAAGGAAAGCACTTGTCTTCTTTCATCTCCACATCAGCTTTGGGGATAGCTGTGTGTTGACCTACAAAGAATGTTCAGAACACTTACTGAATTAATGTTCTTGTATTTTTCTTTCTTTTGCTGTGTAAGATTAGATTAGGAAAAATTTCAGGAAAGAAGTCTACACAGTAGTCTATAGATCATTTCTTCACTATGTTTTATCCTCTTTAAGACAGAGGAGAACTAGGCATTAAAATAATCTGGGAATTATATTGCAACAATTCTTTTCCTTTCATGACAGCCCATAGCTCTGATGGTTTACTATGCACTTTCATGATTTTTCAGTGTGGCATTTTGTGCTGCCTTATATCTTTCTCTGCTTCTTGTCTAATTGCTTTCTATACCAGTCTTACATCGTCAGAAAGATCAATTTTAATCTCCTTGAGGGCAAGCGAGATGTGTATATCACACTTTCTCCTATCCCAATAACTACCAGCAATTAGAACCTAAGACAGAAGTACAATAAATATGTGTGGAGCAAAGTTGAATTAATTTTCCTTTTCAAAGTTGGGAAGGTAAAACAAACCTAGCTCGGCAGTGTAAGGAGGGGCCGCTCTCCTCCCCTCCTAATTCTCCACTGAAGCAGGGTTTACAACCCGGGGCTCACTGTGTCACTCTAGGCGATACCTGATCATCTCACACACAAACACGCTTTATCCTGCACAAAGGTTTATGGAGCGGTCCTGGGAGGCACGGCCCATACTAATTAACAGGTCCACTATCTCATTAGTCCAGGCTAGGAAAATTCTATTGAATTTAAAATTCAATTGGGTTTAAAATTCTATTGAAACTAGAACACCTGAATGTAGCTTAAGACAGCCATTTGCTTTCACAGCTGAATTTCCTATATGAATGCTATTCCAGGTCAGATATTTCTTCCTCTTGGTTCATACTCCACTTCCACAAGACTGTTTTCTTACTAGAATTTGGAAGATACAGTGAGTCTTCCTACCTCATACCGCATTTAGACAGATCTGGATTACACACAGATACGTGAAAGATATATTTCCATTTCTAATTTAGGAAATTAGGCCCAATATCAATAGTATATTTCTTATTTTAATACCACCATCCAGTGATCCAATCACATATTTCCTCATTTACATACCTCCTCTCCCTTATCTGTACAATTTCATATTCATTTGCTAAAAATATACTCTAATTTTGTTTTCCTTCTGATTTCTTATTTTTAGCATTTTTATCCATTCTTCCCTCCTGTTTCATAAAATATGTGTCTAAATGCAAAAGATATAAATACAGTATATAAATACGTGTGTGTATGCGTGTGTGAGCATGTTATACACAAACACACATACAAACACACACACACATACACATTTTTGTACGTTCAATTTATGATTCATAAACGTGACTATTTCCAAAACATCATTGGTCAATCAGTTTTTAGGACTGTGGCCTGCTTTTTTACACAGAAGCAATAATTATACATGATGGTTAGGTCCTCAGAAGATTCAACCTATTACGGTATGTTGTGGCTGATTTGAACCCACTAGATTCTGGTATCATGGCTGAACCCAGAAATTCCTGGCACCTCGATGGACAAGGGAGAAATCTGGAAGCCAAGATAAGATAGAGGGAAGATAAGATAGAGGGATAACTAAAGAAGGTGTAGACTAGATACTGAAGAAGAGAGCCAACAGTTCATATCTGATAGTCAAAGACATGAACGTGAACTCAGGCTTGGTTCAACTTGGGAGATGAAGGCAGATGAAGCAGTATGCATGAGGCGTGGAGATGTGCAGAAGCACGGTCCATTCGTGGACCGAGTAGTATTTTATATTGCTGGAGCATAAGGTGTGTGGGAGGGAGGGAGGTGGAAAATGGAAGCAGTCTAGACAGGTGGTTAGGAACAGATCATGGTTCTGTGATCAGCCTTTTCAGAGACACTGTGTTACTCAGAGAACTGCAAAGCTAAGATGAAACCAAGCAGAAGCCCAGTCATATGAAGTGGGCCAGGAGAGTGGGGCATAAGGAATCAAGTATGACTCAGCAGGCATGTGACAGCACAAGGCTTTTCTTGGGAAAACCAGGCACCAGTTGTTAGCACAGAGAATTCCAATCAGCTGTGCCTGGCACTAGTGGAGTGAGACTCCTGTCCTGGTCAGAACTGGCTGAGGAACCGGGAATGATCAGCATGCAAGGCCTTGGGTACCCAAGCTTAAAAGTGTTGACACCGACCACCCTTTACAGCCTGGCCTCCCCGTGAAACCACATTCAAACTTCCCACTTAGGACCCTAAGAATGTCTGCTCCCTAAGCAGCACCTGTAAAGAGAATGCAGAGTCTCCTTCTCTGACCCACAGTAGGCTATAGGAGCAAAAGCAAGAACCTGAGCTAGCTGCTCCTGGCAGCAGAAGGAGGGTGAAGAAACTCCAGGACCCCAGCACTGATGAAGAAAGACTAGAACACTCACAAGCAGCGGGGAAGAAAGAGAGGTAGTCCTGGAGTGAAGGGGACTCTCTAACTGGAGAGCCACTGGCATGAAAGACACATCCCCACTCTTGAAGTATGCTTGGCCAGACTGGCAGTGTCCACACATGGATCGGGGTGAGAGGTTTGTGATGCTTAGGTTTGGGTGAGCGTGATGGGGAAGCTGGGGCTAATAATTTTCTTCTTTTGGTGGATTCTTCTAAAGGTAAAAGAGATATTTTTTTAAAGAGATGAAGAAGGACCTTGTACTTTAAGAGGAGGGAGGTATAGAGAGCATGAGGTGGCCCCAACAGTGTTAGATGCTGCTGCCCCTTAAGGAGCATGGGCCACGACTGTGGCCATGCTGCAGTCAGAAATAGCAAGTTCCCAAGAGTAGGGACCAGGCCTATTTCACTTCCATGTCCACTGTATACTTAGCGCCTAGGATAGTGCCTGGCAGAGAGTGAACCTTCTACAAATATCTGTTGAGTGAAGAACAAGAGCTAGCATTTACTAGTGCCTCCTTTGTGTTAGCTAACTAGACACTCATAGTGTCTTTATTTTACAGAGATGGAGTTCTCGGCCAAGGTTCCTCAACCTCAGCAATACTCACATTTTGGACCAGATCATGTTTTGCTGTGGGAGGCTGTCCCCAGTATTGTGTGCTTAGCAGCATTTCAGGCTTCTGGTAGGACTCCACCCCCAATGGCAACGACTGAAAATGTCTGTAGACATTGCCAAATGGCCCCTGGGGGACACAATTGTCCCTGGTTGAGAACCACTGCCTCGGCTCTCTAGCTGGTAAGTGGTAGGAGCAGAGTCCTGTGCTCTTAACCTCTGCATTACGGCTGCGGAACGAGGACACTACAGCCAGCATTTAGTGACTGCTTACTATGAGCCAGGCATCACGCTGAGTGCTTTCCTATTTCCTACATCAATCTCATCTCATTATCACCATAGCTGTGCATGTGGATAGCTACCTTTGAAACTACACACTACAGAAGAATAATTTCAAAGCATGTTTCTTAACAAGTTGATTCATATCTTCCAGATAGTTTTTCAAATATTTTTGAAGGACTCAGAACTACATTTTGGTTTTTTGATTGCTAAGGCCCTGACTTTTCTGTCCCATTTTTGGTAACAGCAATGCTCCTTTCAAAACCCAAAAATGGATTAAATTGTCCACATTAAATCAATTCAGATTTCTATGCAGCATTAGGGATTTATATTGCTCTGGTTGTATTACAATATCCTAAAATCATCTTAAAGTAGAAGTGCAAATTACTGGAGAACAGCTTCCTAAAGATGTGAGCTCCAAGAGTAAAATGGCCTTTGTGAAAGCTGCACAGGAGACTGCTTGACTAATGCTGCAAACGTGCTTCACAGAAGCCTCGGCTCTCTAAGAACAACACAAGCAAACCACAACCCAGAGAGCTCATCTCCATCATTTAAAAAATTTATCTAGAAACTGAAGTCCGAGGGCCTCAATTTCACATCCTTTTACTTGGCTTTAGTATTTAGAAGATGTAGCAGGAAAATATCCCTTATTAAAGGTAATAAAGCCCACTGAGAAATATGGTACCAGACTTTGGTATCATGGTGTCCCCCAAAGCACAAAAAGGATGTCTGAAATTGTGTCAACAGAGAATACACTGAGAGGTCAGTGAAAGCACTTACCTTGACCATACTGAAAAACCAGCAACCACCACTCACGTGGAACAATTGTGAAAAATGGTTTTGGGGGGTGCCTCGGTGGCTCAGGTGGTTAAGTCTCCAACTTCGGCTCAGATCACAATCTCATGGCTTGTGGGTTCAAGCCCTGAGCTCTTCATTGGGCTCTCTGCTGTCAGCCTGGAGCTGACTCCAGATACTCTGTCTCCCTCTCTCTCTACTCATCCCCTGCTCGCCTTCTCTCTCTCTCTCAAAAGTAAATAAACATTTAAAAAATGCTTTTTGTAAGTAATGTCAATATGAACTACATAGGTAATATACAAATTATGAGTACCAATCTTTCACTGCATAAATGTATCTACATTTTTTAAAATTTATTTGTTGTTTATTTTGAGAGAGAGGGAGAGAGCACAAGTAGGGGAGGGGCAGAGAGAGAGGGAGAGAGAGAGAGAAAATCCCAAGCAGGCTCCAGAGCCCAATGAGGGGCTCGATCTCATCAGCTGTGATATCTTGACCTGAGCCAAAATAAAGACTCCAACGCTTAATCAACTGAGCCACCCAGGAACTCCTGTGCCTACATTTTAAATAAGCATTAAAAAAATTTTTTTTAATGTTTATTTATTTATTTATTTTACTTTTTTTTTTTTTTTTACATTTTTATTTATTTCTGAGAGACAGAGAGAGACAGAGCACAAGTGGGGAAGGGGCAGAGAGAAAGGGAAACACAGAATCCAAAGCAGGCTCAGGGTCCAAGCTGTCAGCACAGAGCCTGACACGGGGCTCAAAATCTTGAACCATGAGATCATGACCTGATCAGAAGTCAGACACTCAACTGACTGAGCCACCCAGGTGCCCCTAATAAACATTTCTGAATAAGTGTGTGCACTTTGCAATCCATGCTTATTGAGTTTCTATGCCATTTCCATCATTTTCTAGTTTAAAAAAGTTATTCAACCTCCTTGGGCTTTGGTAACCTTGGCTCCTACCTGTAAAATGGGAAGAATAATAACAGAACATAGGGCCATTGTCAGGATTAATATATATAAACCACTTAGAAAAGTACTTGGCTCATAATAAGTGCCCAATTAGTATGTCTGTCTCACACACATACATATGCAGGCACACACACTTTGATATTCAAAAAATTCAAATTGATATGCATGAACAAATTGGTGTGTGTGAATAAATATCTAGGAAAGCCTCAATGGCAGATAACTGGACATGTCTATAACTCTTACAGCAGAACCAAAATACTCATATTTTTATTACATTATGAGTGACAGAAAAGTCACAGGAAGAACAGAACACTTCCCCTAATAGATACGGATATGAACAGTCATTTCAATATGCACATCATCAGCTTTTAATAGCCACAACTGTAAGTGAGTTCATCAGCTGAGTGGGAATATACTGAACTATGAAATTTTCTTCTCCTGGTCTGAAAGCACAGCTTCAACATCTGAGAAGGAGGAGAACCTGATGACTGCAGGATAGCAACTTCCAGTATGTGATGAGGGGGTTCAACTTTGCACATCCCCCACACCTCCCGATGCACACTCCAATCTGTGCACATGAGTGATTTATATTACACCACTTCCCGTTCTCATTATGATCTTGGTAAAATTTTCCTTATTCCTTTATACCATCTGTGAAGGATTATTCTCTACCGTTGTACTAATTATGCCTCTGCAGCATAGTTAGGTGCCTCTTTGGTAACTTCAGTAACACCAAGCAAAAAAATTTTTTAAACATTAAGACACTATAATCACTACTAGAAAAACCAGTCTAGGTTTATGCTTTCATGTTAGTTATGACAATGGTAGTAAAGAAAAAGAAAATTGTACTGGGAGAGACCAGAGATGATCCATTATATACAAATGATATGCAACGTAAGTCATAAAAAAGGATTATTTGTAGCAATGACTCAAATCAATGTTTTAAGCATCCAGAAGACTTCTCTTCATAAGTTCAATTAAGAACATGAGCATTATTATATAAAACCAGAAAAATCCTGCACTATCCTTAGACTAATATCACTATTCAAATAATATCAAAAAACAAAAAGGCTTCCCCAAAAAGTCTCTTCAGTTCTATGTAGAAATATTAATATGAAATGTGTATTTGTAATAATCTAAATCAAAGCTCTTTCTGCTACTCGAATGTTTTCCAAGCTTCTAATACAACTTACTTAGTTGTAAGTTTTCACTTACAGACTACCATTCCCTCAGTTTGCTGTCATTGAAAAAGACCATAATAATTCTGCTCTTCTCACCCATGATAACACCATTTGCCTGCCATCTGGGGACACAGCTTTCTGCTGCTTTCCTGGCAGCTGGGCTTGGCTACACTGCTTAACCCAGGCCTTCTCAGTTCCCCCCATGGGCAGTGGCAGCACACTGGCCAGACAGACACCAAAGGTCAGGTTTCCATTCTGATTCTCAGTTTTCAATGTTGTCTTATCACTGCTGCCCTTTCAACCTCACCCCTGGCCACGCTCCCGTGTGCATGCTGCATTCCATCCACACCAAGCCACCACGTGCACACCTCCAAGCGCACCCAACTCCTGGATTCCCCATACCATTGCAAATGCTGTGCTCAGAAGCTTGAATGCCCTCCCTTACCTCACTGGCCTGTCAAACAAGCACGTAAATGCTTTCCAAGTTCCAGCTCAATCAAGTATCCTTCTCCAGGAGGCAGTCCTAAAGTCCCCACTAGGGTTGGTAGAAAATGCCAGTCCACTGAGTACCACAGAGCTTACCATATTGCAGGGCATTTAACTGATTTCACACCAGTATCTCTCACTATACTTTGAGCATCTTGAAAACAGTACTGTACTCAGGTCTTAATCTATCCCCATGTAGTTTTCTTCCTGACATAATTTAAAACTCAGTAAATATGAATGGATTAGTAATAATCCTCATTTATCAAGAACCTACTAAGTCCCATGATTTTACATTTTTTCATCTCACTCAACAATCTCATAAGGAAATGACAGATAACAAAAACCAGATTTTTAGTCACCACAGAAGACAGCCTCCCTGGTGATGGATGGACAAATGGAGAAATGAATGACTGAATGAACAAACAAAATCTTTCAAGCACACTGAAATACTGGAGGTAGTGATCTGTCACCATCCATTGGCTCTCCTTTCCTTTCCACCCCTTCCACTCTGGTTCAAGATCTTGATATCCCGCTTCCAGATTGTTGCAATAGTCTTCTGGTCTCCTGCCTCTTCACACCATTCTAAAAGATCGTTTATTTTTTTTAACGTTTATTTATTTATTTGGAGAGAGAGAAAGAGAAATAGCACGTGTACACGGAAGCAGGGGAGGGACAGAGAGAGAGGGTGAGAGAGAAAATCCCAAGCAGGCTCTGCACTGTCATCGCAGAATCTGAGGCCCATGACCTGAGCTGAAATCAAGAGTCAGACGCTTAACTGACTGAGCCACCCAGTAGCCTCTACAAGATTGTTTATTAAACTGTATGAGCGTGGATGCATTCCTAAGAGTATTTAAGTCAGCTATAAGAATTGTATCTTTTTGTAACTGGTTATGATACTAACGTTTAAGATTAATATTAATGTACTCTTGAACATCTGGAAAACCACCTTCTGGAGAACTGTCAGGAAATTTCAGTACCTGCCTTATGTTTTTGTTTATAACTGCATTAACCTCAGCAGTATTATTGTAATTGTCACAAACAAATGTGAAAAGATGGGTGCCTGGGTGGTTCAGTCAGTTAAGCGTCCGACTCTTGATTTTGGCTCAAGTCATGATCTCACAGTTCATGAGTTTGAGGCCTGCATAGGGCTCCACTCTGATGGTGCCAGGCCTGCTTGGGATTCTCTCTCGCTCCCTCTCTTTCTGCCCCTCCCCCTCTTGCTCTCATTCTCCTTCACTTGCTCTCTCAAAATAAATAAGTAAACTTTTAAAATAAAGATATATGGAAGTAACACACATAAATGATGACTTTGAGCCAAGAGATGGCTAAGTTATATCACTGAATACTGTGTCCACAGCATTATTCACATATGCTATATACACAGCAAAGTGATAGAAGAATTGAGTCATGGCACAGTGCATGCATTGGGCTTGAAAGAATCTGCATCCTAACAGTCACTACCATATTTACGTTGTAAACAACAATTTAGCTCTTCAGCAAAACATTATCCATCATATTAAACTAATATTGTTAATTTATATTTATAGCTTTGTTTGTTTAAA
Organism: Felis catus; assembly: GCF_018350175.1. Lineage (NCBI taxonomy): Eukaryota > Metazoa > Chordata > Mammalia > Carnivora > Felidae > Felis > Felis catus. The sequence continues at coordinate 72,113,258 of NC_058374.1, forward strand.
TTGTAAATCTGCCTTGATTTAAAAGTAGTATAAATATTATTAGCCAAGGAATTTAAATGTTTTTCACTTAGATAAATTTAAGGAACAGTAAAATACACATAATTTAGGTGTATAATGGGAGTCAACAAAATTTTTTTTTCCTTTTTATATAATACATGGTTGAGAGATACTGGCTAAATCATTCCAGTCATTTCATACAGTGGCTCTTTTTTAACTAGTTAATGTCTCTCCATAATCAAAAAGTCGAAACCCAAAGTGGTCCAGAACAGTTTCAAAATGTGTATGTTGGAATGTATCTTTTTTCTAGATTTCTAGCTTAAAAAATATTGTAATATGAGTAAGTCAAAGGTGCTATCGGAAATGTAGCAATTCATTTTCTCTCCTTTTTTCCAAGGTAGGAATATATCAAATACACAGAAAAGAGATATTTTTAAAAATGTTGAAAATGTTGTGGCGCCTGGGTGGCTCAATCGGTTAAGTGTCCAACTTCAACTCAGGTCGTGATCTTGCCGTCCTTGAGTTCGAGCCCCACATCGGGCTCTGTGCTGACAGCTCAGAGCCTGGAGCCTGTTTCAGATTCTGTGTCTCCCTCTCTCTGCCCCTCCCCTACTCACACTCTGTCTCTCTCTGTCTCAAAAATGAATCAACATTAGAAAAAAATTTTTTAAATGTTGAAAATGTCTTTCTAAGGCAGTTGTTAATGTGTCTGAATTTGAGGAGATAACAAGTGGTTTTGCAAAACACTATGAGCAGGCAGACCCCTAAGCTTGGTATTTTTAATATTCTGAAAGTACTACTTTTTGTTGGTATAATGACCTATTGGGGGAAAACCATAATAATTTTATTAAAATTCAACAGCTTAAAACAAATAGACCAGTGAACACTTGTGCACTGGGCAATGCCTCAAAAATCCATTAACTGAATGTACAATGGATAGAAGAGAACAGAAATTGGCAGGCTTTCCAGTATGACATTTCAAATTGCTGCAATCTCCTTGATTGCCACAAATAATTGAACTTCTTTAAATGTACCCCATGGTCCATTTCACATTCCTTACTTCTATAACATGTACCTCCTTTCAACTCTCCATAGATAAAATCCTTAAATATTACATCACTTCAAAAATCTAACTGACTGGGAATATTATTTACACCTTTCTTTCCAAAAAGATAGCACAGACTTCCTGCACCAGCCATAATGTAGCAATGGCTACCATACTTATCCTCTACTATATAAAACTATAAAAGTACACAAAATATAGAAAGCAACTAAATTTAGTCACTGGACAACAGATAGTACAGGGTTATGCTCCTTGACAGAACCTTGGCTTTCTTAGGTGTGTTTTCCAAATTGAAGCGCAGGGAAGTGGATAGAGCTCAAAGAGAGAGTAGCAATTGTTGCTGCACAGAAGCAGAAGAGAGACGTGCAGAAGAAGAGCTCCTGGAATCTGTAAAGGGTTCCCAAGAACCATGTGAACTTCCCAAGTGTGGTAAATTACTAAGCTGTGCAGTCACTGGGCAAGACTCTAATAGACTGGTGGAAAACAGCTCCTAAGGAGTAAGACCAAATAGAGATTCCAGAAGTCACACAGCGCTGGAAGCCCTTGTATTATGACCATCCAGAGTGGAGAGACCTCTCTAAACATCAAGAGCATTCAAGCCCAGAAAGGCCATGCCTTAGGAGTGGAACCACACTAGCTCTACAGAAATGGCTACTCTAGAGCTACCTTAATTAATCCTGAAGCAAAACCTTAGTGTAATAATGACAATCCTCCAGCAAAGTGACTGCCTATAAGAAAACAAAACAAAACAAAACAAAACAAAACAAAACAAAAACAAAAACAAAAACAAAAAAAACCTCAGAATTCTTTAGAGTAAGACAACAAAATTCAATAGGATACAAAAGGCCTATAAAACCCAAAACTATTCTGAAAAAGAAGGAAGATAGAAAGGGAGAGAGGACATTCACTACCTGATTCCAAGAATTACTAATAGTCCACAGTAATCAAGACACTGTGGTATCAGAACAGCTCAGAGAGTCTAGAAACAGGGCATATTTATATGTTCATTAGATTTGCACAAAAATATCAAAGCAATGAGGAAAAGGTAATATTTTCAATAAATCACACTTGGAAAAATTAGATGCCCATATGGAAAAAATATCATCCTTGAATTCCATCTCATGCCATAAAAACAAATAAATCTAAGATGCATTATAGAACTCAATGTAAAAACTATAAAAGTAAAAACTTTAAAACTTCTAGAAGAAAGCACAGGAGAGTATCTATGAGAACTAGGAATAGGCAAAGATTTATTCCATCAGCCATAAAATAAAAAAATAGATAAATTGGATTACATCAAAATGAAAAACTTCTGTTCACCCAAAGACTTCATCAAGAAAAGAAATAGTGAAGTTTACTGGGTTGAAAAGCATCTCCCAAAAATTCATGTCCACCAGAACTTCAGAATGCAAACTTATTGGGAATTAGTTAAAATGAAATCATACTGGCTTGGGGTAGATTAGGATGGGCCCTAAATCCAGTGATGGATGTCCTTATAAGAAGGCCACATGGATACACAGACACACAGAAACAGAGAGGCAAACACACAGAGGGAAAAGTCCACATGAAGACATAGGCAGAAATTGGAATAATATGAATATAAGCCCATGAACACCAAAGATTGCCAGGAACCACCAGCAGCTAGGGAGAAGAAAGAAACTTTGCAAACACTGCAATTTGGGACTGCTGACCTTCCGAACTGTGAGAATAAATTTCTGTAGTTTTAAGCCCCCAAGTGTGCAGCAGTTTTTCACAGCAACAGTTCAGGAAACTGAAACTTCCGTCCATCAAAAGACTTCACTAAGAAAACAGGCAAACTACAGATGAGATTATTGATAATATATATAAAACTGATCGAGAATTTGTAATCAGAATATGTAAAGAATGAAAACTAAAATTCAACCCAATTTAAAAAAAAGTAAGTAAAAGAATTGAACTGCAATTTCCCAAAAGAAGACATATGAATGGCCAAAAAGCACATGGCAAGGTATTTAGCATTATTCATCATCAGGAAAAGGAATATTAAAGCCAGAGGAGATATATACTATGTACTCATTACAATGGCCAAAATCAACAAACCCTTACAACACCACATGTAAGAGAAATGGGAAATAACTGGAACTCTCAGACATTGCTGGTGGGAATATAAAATGGTTCAACTGCTTAGGAAAGCAATTTAATACTTTCTTACTAAGTTCAATAAACACCTACTCAATGAGCCAGTAATTGCACTCCTATGTATTCACCATGGAAAAGGGAAGCATATGTCCAAAAAAGATTTGTACAGGAATTTTCATAGTAGCTTTAATGGTAATAGCCAAAAATAGGTAACAATCCAAATATCTGCCAACAAAAGAATAGAAAAATAAGTTGTGATGTATTTATATAACATACTACTCAGCAATAAAAAGGGACAAATTTCAGACGTGCAACATGGATGAACTCAAAAACATTAGGCTGAACAAAAATCTAGACACAAAAAACTCCATACTATGTGATTCCATTTTTACAAAGCACTTAGAACAAGCAAAACTAAGCTATGGTTATAGAAGTCAGGAGTGTCCTCAAAGGTTGGGGTGACAGAGGGTGAGTGGCAGGGATCATCCAGAAGGAGGCACAAAGATGCTTGGAATCTTTTTTACGTGACAAATTCAGGAGTTCCCGGAGTGATGAGATACGGGTTACAGAGTATATATTTTTATCAGACTCACTGAGCTGTAGGCTTAGTGTCTGTGTTTTGCACTATATGTAAACTAGAATGTAAAAAATATTTTTAAAGATGAGCACAAATATAAGTCTACTCAATTTTAAAATCCAGCTCAACATCTTTTTTTAAATTTTTTTTAATGTTTATTTTATTTTTGAGAGAGAGAGACAGACAGAGCATGAGCAGGGTAGGGTCAGAGAGAGAGGGAGACACAGAATCTGAAGCAGGCCCTGGCTCTGAGCTGTCAGCTCGAACTCACAACCTGCGAGATCATGACCTGAGCCAAAGTCAGATGCTTAACTGACTGAGCCACCCAGGCGCCCCTAAAATTCAGTTCAACGTCTTCAACAAACCATTAATTTAGTAGGAAGTCTTCATTTCTGGAGATCTGACCAGAGCAAACCACTATTTCCCTTTTCTCCTATTAGTGAAGAACTACACCTAGAAGGGAGTTTATCATTGTGCACAATTGATATAAAAGGAATCTAGTTTTTTCAAATCACAATTGGTACCCATTCTATTATTTTAATTCTGGCAAGCCATAAACTGCCAGATAATTCCAACCTGTCCCTTACTGAGTATTTTTGGACATATCCTTCTTAATCCCCTATATTTTTTATTCATAATGGAAATAATAAGAGTTCCAAACTAAAGGCCTAATAAAGTTTCCCAAATCTGGGGCAAGTCTCTGTTTTTCTATACAAACTAGAAAAAATTAAATTTTTGATCATTTTATAACTTGAGAGATTGCGATTAAATAATTTAGGCTCCAAATTTTACCTTAAAACGCCAGCTGTCCTATTTATTGTTGTATATGGCAAACAAAAGATGTTCCCCATCACAAATGAGTATATATTTATATACAAAGGGATGGAGACATTAACTGGTTATAGCCTTTCCTAATCGAATATGATTCCTGACTGATTTAAGGTCCACCAAGCACAAGGAAGGTTAACAGAAATGAGGGACAGTATTTAGAGCTGTGCTGTTCAACACAATACAGAGAAGTATACATTGTGGCCTGCAGTGTGGCATATACTGGGCTAGAACAGTGCACTAACCATTGGAGGCTATTTAAATTTAAATTTAAGTTAATTTAAGTTATTACATTTAAATAAAATTTTAAAATTCAGTTCCTCATTCATGCTAGTCACATTTCAAGTGCTCAAGAAGCACATGTGGCTTTGGCTGCCATCCTGGACATTTCCATCACATCGTTCTATTGGACAGCTCTGATTCAGAGAGCTGGGGACAGAAGGCAGTTCTAAGGTAAAAGCTGAATTTTAAATTCAATGGAAACTAAGTATTATGAAGCAAAGGAAACAATCCGGTGCCAAGGATTAAGATTTGAAATGCTGTGAACCAGAGATTTTTCATAAACACACACATACATGATAGACACACACAGCCCTCAGGCAAAAACTAAAGGTCAATCAGTGTTATTACCATATCTACTCTCGGGTCACATGACAGTCACTCCAAAGACCTTGTGGCAGCAAGATACCATGTGCCTCCATTTCCAGGAAGTCTTTAATCCAAGATGTACTTTTTCTTTGACCGCCTCAGTTAGTCTCTATTTATGTCACATATTTAATCCTGAAGGCTTTTAAAAGTCAAGATTTTAGATTAGAAAATGACTCAAAGTTCCATGCTGAAGACAGTACTTACTTCTTCTGGACTTAAAAGCTGCTAATACAATGAAAACGGACTTAGAACATTTACACCAATAGCACTAAATAACCATATGGACTAATGATTGGAGTGGATCCCTTGAAGTTACTGACTTGGCCTTGTACATGGTTGAAGGCCATTTAAGAAATAACTTATAGACCAGATGTCTATAAAAGTGCTCTCATAGCAGCTGTGGCTCATTATGCTAGTACGTATTTAGAGATTATTGACCCCCAAAGACCACAAAAGTTCCTCTGGAGCCGTGATAGCTAATGACACATTTATCCTAAAGAAAAATTCCCACATTGCCAGGCAGTCTATGGTGTCAGCATCAACACGAACATTCTGTTCTTATGAAGATTTTTGATGCCACAGAAGGGTATGGCTTCTTTAGTGCCACTGTGGTCTAATCATATCAAACCCCACTAAAAGAGTCCTCAGTTTACGGATCACTAACAATATTGATCAGCACAGCTCCTCTGGAACCATTATCATTTGTCATGTCAATATTGCTCCTGCTGCAATCTACTGCATTTTAAGTTGCTGCAATAGAAGACTAGCCCATGTTCCAGGTAGAAAAAAAAATCTAAGTTTTCTTCTATACTCTCCTCTTTCAGACAGCATACCAAAGAATTTTGGCATTTTATTGTAAGCAACAGAGCCCATTTAAGATGATCGATGCAAAATAAATCTTAAAACATATTTTTTCTAGCTTTTTTCTCAGGCCAGTAATTTTCAAGTTATCCGAATGATATTTCAGTGTCCATCTGACCCCTGTGATATGATATGACCTGTATGATACCTACAAATGTTACTGGGGCTTTTCAGTTACACCACTTCCCACAATTATCTACCCTGGTGTTCTGACATTTCAGAAACAATAACGTCCTGAAGCCAATACCAGCCACGGGTCTTTTGAAAGTGGCTTTTTAATCTCAGAATAACTTGCAGGAACATGAGAGAAGCTGATTATCAGCAGGGAAAAGTTCCCTCCACATTATACAATGCCTGATACTAGAACTCAGGTTATACAACAGTCTGTGCTTCAGATAGCTTCCAGGCTGATGGGCCAGGACAAAAAAGGACCATAGGAATGGGTTAGGGACTCGGCCGTACAGTCACCACCGTCACCTTATTACCACTGGCAGGACAGTAACTCTCACCCCATGCCAGGCTCCCTGATATGGTAAGGATTCAAACATGTGAATCTTTATTCTTATAAAGTAAGAGTATTGCATTATGATCTTATTTATATGTATATTTTACTCCTATCTTCCCAACCAAGGCACATGTTCCTTAAGTACTATAATCACATATCCTATTACTATGTACTATTTAACTCTGCTGAGACTAATACAGTGGATTTAACACAGTGGACTTATTTCTATTTTCTTATGTGCAACAGGGATAATGTTTTATAAATTATTAATGAGCCTTTCTGAAGGCATTCACCTTAGCTAGTTCAAGCATCCTTCTGCCTGGAACGAAGATTTTGGCTCAGTACAGAATACATATAAATAAATAAACAAACAAACAAACAAATAATCTTAAGTAATATTCAATTTCTGTAATTCAAAAACAGGATTTTGCAGAAAAACTACAGCCTTGCAAGCCTGCTATCTCCAGAGAGGATTTTATAAATTTCTCAAGATCTTCCTTGTATATACCAAGAGCCAAGCTTGTTGAATGTGGCTCACAGAGCTCCCCAGCAGTGTACTAAATATACCCTTCTCACCAATGACAGCAAAGGAGCAGGAGGGAGAAGCAAGAAGATTGTTTTAATTAAAAAAAAAATAAAAATAAAAAAACATTCCTTAAGACCGGAAAGGCTTGAGAAGAAAATAAAAAGAGGAGCAAAGAAGGAAGAAAGGTTTTCCTCTGTGGGGCTTTGGCCTGGAGAGAGTTTCATTAACCAAGTGAGGGCATCAGAGAGAACAGAGAAGGCCTCTTGCCCACTCCCCTTTGAACATGAGATGATGGTTTGGGGGACTGCCAAAACTGTATCAGCTTGGAGTCCAGCTATGTCAAAGCAAACTCAGTAGTGCAGCGGGCTAAGAAGAAAGGATGTACTGAGATTTACCTTTCCCAAGGTCTGGTTGGGGACCTTGCCAAAGAGCCTACCAGAGAAGCAGTGACATGGTTTTACGGACAGCAATACAAAGGAGCCAACCACTCAGGCTAGGGTCAAAAGGGAGTTAGACACACACCTCATGGTGCTGTTATAGCACCGGCACTGAAATAAGGTGGTCAGCCAGGTTCTGACCAACTGACAAAGAAGCCAATGTAAAAAGTGACAGCAGCCATACGCTTGAGCCACAACTGCTAGCAGAGCAAACAGCACTGCTAAAAGCCTGCAAAAAGTAGGCATGGGACATCACTCCATAGAGCAGCAGAGGGATGGACATAGCACATTCACACACACAGACATACATGCGTGCGCGCGCGTGCACACACACACACACACACACACACACACACACCACAGATAGAGGAACCAGAGGATGAGCCTCCCAAAGACAAACTCATCATTATGGTAGAAAAAAGCAGAAGTGACAGACTATCTGAAAAACTGGTTTTTTTTCCAACAGACTGATCACTCCTTCTCACCTGAAAGAGCTCATGATTTAAGGAATGACCACTAGACAAAAATCATTCAATAGCACTCTATTTCAAGAATTTGTTAAGGCAGGGGTCACAGCCCCCCAACGGCCCATACATCTCCAAACATGTAATTTGAATTTTAATAGCTTTAAGTGAAGTCTCAACTTTTTCCATTTAGCCACTGACCTCACTACTCCTTATAATCTCATATGTAATTCAGTGAACTGACTTATGTTATGTGCCTGGACCATGGAAGCAATAATTATGTGAGAGTCTGCTTTGAAATTTTAACATAATTTAAATGTTTCTTTCTGCTGAATTTATATGTTGGAAAAAGGAACTCACAAATTAAGAGGTTTTTAAAATTAAGAGGTTTGTAAAATTAGATGGCTGTAAGATTTCTTGGGTGGAACACAAAATGCACCAACCATAAAATAAAGAAATGATAAATTTTTTATCACTGGACTTCATAAAAATTAAATGTCCCTGTTCATCAAAGGGCTCTATTAAGAATATGAATAGACAAACCACAAACTTGGGAGAATATATTCACAAAACATATTAACTAATGATCTGTAGTCACAATATGCAAAGAAATCTTACAATAAAAAGGGTGAAAACCCATTTTTTAAATGGGCATGACAACTGAACAAATGTTTCACAAAAAGAAAATATATAGTGGTCAGTGAGTAGTATATAATATTATCAAGAAAAAGAAAATCAAATACAAAATGAAATACCCTTTCACATCCACAAAAATGGCTAAAATCAAAGACTACAGGGGTGCCTGGGTGGCTTAGTTGATTAAGCAGCCAACTCTTGGTTTTAGCTTAGGTCATGATCTCATGGTTCCTGAGTTCAAGCCTCGCGCTGGGCTCTACACGGACAGAACTGAGCCTGCTTGGGATTTTTCTCTCTCTCCCTGTCTCTCTGCTCCTTCCCCATTCATTCCCTCTCTCTCTCTCTCTCAAAATACATAAATAAACATTAAAAATGACAACCAAAATCAAATGTTCATGAAAATGTGGAGCATTTCTATATGAGTCCAGAATGAACCAAAATGGTACAACTAGTCTGGAGAGCTGTTTGGCAGTTTCTCAGAAAGTTAACTACATCTACTCAGCAATTTCTCTCCTAAGTATTTACCCCAAGAGAAACAAAAGCTTGTGTCCAAAAGAGACTTGTACAAAAAAATTTATGGCAGCCTTACTCACAAAGCCAAAAACTAGAAACAACCCAAATGCTTATCAACAGTTGTATATTCATACAATGAAATAATACTCAGCAATAGTGGTATATTCATATAATGGAATAATACTCAACCAAAAAAAGGAATGAATTACTGATGCACATGACATTGATAAATCTCAAAAATATTATGCTAAGTGAAAGAAGCCAGACACCAAGAAGTACATACTGCATGATTCCATTTATATAAAACCCAAATATAGGCACTCAATCTATCACATAAGAAATCATGTGGATGATAGGGTGAAAAATGTACTGCAAAGGGACAGAAGGAACTTTCTGGGGAAATGGTAATGTTCTATGTCTTGTTTTGGGTAGTGATTACATGATTACACAATTATCAAAATTTATCAAATACTCAAGATTTTTTTAATGTTTATTTATATTTGAGAGAGAGACAGTGTGTGGAAGGTGAAGGGGCAAAGAGAGAGGAAGACACAGAATCTGATGCAGGCCCCAGGCCAGGTTCTGAGCTGTCAGCAAAGAGCCCGACACAGAGCTTGAACTCATGAACCATGAGATCTTGACCTGAACCGAAGTCAGACGCTTAACCAACTTAGCCACTCAGAGGCCCCTCAAACACTAAAGATTTGTACATTCATTATGTCACAATGAAAATATTTATAATTAAAAAGTAGATGGACCTAATTCCATAGGGAATAATGATCATTTTGAGAGAAAAAACTACTAACTTAATGGTTCTAAAAATATATTATTTTTTCCTGATTGTACAAGTAATGTTGACATAAATAATTCCAACAGTAGAAAAATGAATTAAGTATAAGAAGTCTCTGTATAAGTGGAAAAGTGTAAGAGATGGAGTAAGAAGAATGTCTACTCTATACACTGCTTGGTAATTTTTTAATGGTATCAGTACATTTTAAAAATATTTTGATTTGCTCTAAAGCTATAGTAATCATTTTGTAAACAAATCATTATTAAAGGCTATTTGTTATAATTTTAAAGATTACATTGAGAGAGAGTAAGCCTTCATTTATCAAAGGGAGTATGAATACAAAATAACAATGCTTTATTCTGTAAAAAGTTAACACCAGAAGGAATTGATACAGCTCATTGAATAAAGTAAGTTTATAAAACTTGAATTTCTCAGTTATTGCAAAATTTACCAACTTGAAATACAAGATAAGAGTAATAAAATGAATAAATAATTTGAAATGATAGGGACTTGCAACAAAGCCCTGGCAACACCATTAAATGGAGCCTGTAGGAACTCTATAAACCTGTGACGATGATGACAATAACACAGATATCAATGAAAGAGAACAGTCAAAGAGATCAGGAAGAAGAAAGTGATATTTAGGAGGAAAGTGGTGAATCCAGATGAAGAGATTAGGTGAAACAAATAGGATTTTGCTTTTGGGGTTATTAGGAAAATGTGGGAGAGGGGCGCCTGGGTGGCGCAGTCGGTTAAGCGTCCGACTTCAGCCAGGTCACGATCTCGCGGTCCGTGAGTTCGAGCCCCGCGTCAGGCTCTGGGCTGATGGCTCAGAGCCTGGAGCCTGTTTCTGATTCTGTGTCTCCCTCTCTCTCTGCCCCTCCCCCGTTCATGCTCTGTCTCTCTCTGTCCCAAAAATAAATAATAATAAAAAAAAAAAAAAAAAAAAAAAAAAAAGGAAAATGTGGGAGTCTATCTCACAGACAGTATCCTTAAAATATCTCTATTACATGTACATTATAAGACTATGAATGAAATTAGGCTAGAATGCTATCCATATCATATTAATCGAGTAATTCAGCAGTGCTTCCTCTTTTGTTCAAAGAATCAACAAGGGAGCCCTAAACAGTTATTGTTTATAATAGAAATACTAAAGAAATTTGGTCAGCACACTACTGTCCTGGAAATAGTACACAACATCTGATTGGGTTAGTCTTCCAAACTCACCCATCCACCACCACCCATCACCATAAATCAAGAGGAGTAAAGAATTCACACTCATAAATATGTATTAATGGTAAACTTCAGGAAGAATTTGGTAAGAGATTTGGTAAAATCATTGCTATGCATTTTCTTTCAGAATAATGTGAAAAAGTAAATGGAATAAAATTTCAGACAGGTCCATATTTGTATTCTTTGCTAATGATTGCAAGATTGTCAATAACAAGAAATGTACATTAAAAAAAATAACCAACCAGCAACCAACCACTGTTAGTACATGGTAATATTAAACAGAATGATATAGATGAAGTCAAATATTACCTTGTTTCAATCTTTTCTAGCATCCTGCTTATGATTTTGCTGTCATCTTCTTTTTTTTAATGTTTATTTTTGAGAAAGAGAGAGAGAGAGAGAGAGAGAGAGAGAGAGAGAGAGAGAAAGAGCATGCCCATGAGGGAGGGGCTGAGAGAGAAGGGAACAGAGGATCCAAAGCAGGCCCTGCACTGACCACAGAGAGCCCGATGCGGGGCTTGAACTCACAAACCAAGAGATCATGACCTGAGCCGAAGTCGGATGCTCAACTAACTGAGCCACCCAGGCGCCCCTTTGCTGTGATTCTCACTTTTTACCAGTAATTTTTTTATTTACAGCTATAGCTACAGATAAAATTAAACTATAGCTCCAAAGATAATAGTGCTTTCAAAATCAAAATGCAAAAATGCTTAACGAGTCTATCTGGAGGAGGGAATAGTGGCTGATTAACATTTATTATAAGCCCCATTTCTCCTAGAGAAGGATGATGCACCATGTGCAAAATGGCCTATTTCAGTTTCAAATGTTAGCATCAATCTGCGCCAGAGAGACCCAGTTCCAGAGCCAGCAGTACCCAGGTCTTTTCATGCATCACATCCTGACAGCTGAATCTGTTTTGTGGAGTCTTATGCCATATCTTGCTCTTCCTCAATTATCTACAATGCCACAAGGACAGATTTCACCTTTCAAAAACACTTGATCTTTTGTTTGGAAGTACATTCCATTTTACTTTAATTAAAAACAAGTCTCTCTTGCAGTGAGAACTGAAAACATTTCTTTCACACTTCCCATTGTCCCCTCTGATGTATAGATTTATCTTGAGTCCTTTCATTTAATCCACTAAAATATAAATGTGTTCACTGTGTAATAGTCATCAACATCAACAGAGCATTTGATTTCCTCTTTTTTTTAATAGACTTTTACCTGAAACACTCTATTTCAATTTAATGATTTGATATTTCCCTTCTGTGGAGTCATATATGTGTTCACTGTGTAATAGTCATCAACATCAACAGAGCATTTGATTTCCTCTTTTTTTTAATAGACTTTTACCTGAAACACTCCATTTCAATTTAATGATTTGATATTTCCCTTCTGTGGAGTCATATATCAACATACAAGATTGAAAAAAAAAATGTTAACAAATTGTATTTTCCTTACCAACTCCTTCCATTAAGATAGTGTGGGAAGAAAATGAATCCTCCAATATCTCTCAGTAGTACACATTTGTTGCATGGTTATATAATAACTTCAGAAAGTCTGAAATGAGGTAGCTCTGCATTTGTTCCTCTAGTCTATATTTTCCCATGAGAGAAAAGCTTTGTTACACACAGATGGCTCCAGTTTCTTCATAAGGCAGCTAGGATATTATTTACTTAAAACCTTACTTTTTCTTGTCTGATGCCTGTGTAATTAACATCAGTCCTGTGAAGTTTTAGAAATAAGACTGAGCCTGCAAGTTTCCACAGCCTGTCTGGCCTGCTCCCAACTTCGCCCTCTGACTTTACTAATTTGCTGACCAAAATAAGAAAAAGTAATCATCCATTAAATAGGTGGGTTCTTCCCCACTTGACAGTTTCCTGCCTGGTCAATAATTCACAGAGTGAACACTCATTTTTTTCCATTAGTCTCTGAAACATGTTCTAATTTGGAAGTGTGTTATCAAAGAACAATTTAAATTACACTATTTTCACTGTAAATGCAACCAATTATTAAAAATTGGACCCACAGCAGCAAAGGGATGAAAATCTACTATGAGACGCTTTGTTGTAGAGAAACATTTATGATAAGGATAATGAAATTTTTGTAGCGACTTTTAAAAATTGACCTCTGCATAGAGTCTTAGTGCCTTCAAGGTGAGTGGCAATGAACACACATCCTTTCTGTGTTCTTTTCTTTCCCTTTGCAGGGCCGACTTCTTGCAACTTCCCATACTGCAACTTCCCGGTCCAGCTCAAGTTCTTATACCCAATCCGTTTAAACTTCAAACAATCCTTCACTTCAACGCATAACATAATAGTCTTCTAAAAAGTATAACTTAAAACACTGTCCTGTCTCTTCAGGATTATTGTTTACTATAGAAATTAGTGATGCACTTCAGGAAGAATTTGGTAAAGGATATGGTAAATGGAGACCTAGATTTGAGTTAGAAATGTTAAAACTCTGGGGCGCCTAGGTGGCTCAATCGGTTAAGCGTCCGACTTCGGCTCAGATCATGATCTCGTGGTCCGTGAGTTCGAGCCCCACATCTGGCTCTGTGCTGACAGCTCAGAGCCTGGAGTCTGTTTCAGATTCTGTGTCTCCCTCTCTCTCTGACCCTCCCCCGTTCATGCTGTCTCTCCCTGTCTCAAAAATAAATAAATATTACAAAAAAAAATTAAGAAATGTTAAAAGTCTAATTAAAATGAGTTCCAATTTGTGACCTTTGAACTTGAAGTAAAAGGATGTGGTAAAGTCATTTGTGTGTTTTCTTTCATAATAATAATGAAACACTAAGTGTACTAAAACCCCACACAAGCCCAAGTTTGGATTCTTTGGACTAAAATTTGGATTCAACAATCCCTTCTTTCAGATATTTTAAAGCATTTCTCCCCTTTACTTGTATATAATGTTTCTTCTTCTATCGTGAAAAGTCCCTCAGTTTTCATTTGAAAGGCAAAAACATAAAGCCTAGAGTCACAATATTTCCCTAAGATGCTTGAATTAAATTATCCATTAAGCATCCTATATAAATTCACTCTGAACATCAGGGGATGGAAAGTATTAACAAAAGCAATAACACTAATACTTACATTTCAACAGAACTTTTGAAAATCAGCCTCTGAAGGAAGAACAAACATATGAATGATAGTATCATAAAATAAGCTGTCTCTCTGGAGTACTCAGACACTTTAAAAGAATCTATATTTATAGTATAATTAGCAATTTGATGAAATATAGGAAGGATACAGCAAACCACATTAGTGAACAAAATGTTCTCCTCCAAAGTCGACAGGTTCAACATTCAGGGACTATCAGAGCACTGCATCTCATTGGTAGCACAGACCAACCATTTTTATATACCTTTTTTATTTTCTTTTTAACAACCTGTCAGTCTCTAGGAAGAGCCCTGCTCATTTACAAGTATATGTCAACACACACAACTCATAGTGAGGATGTTCAGCTACCAATTACTGCTGGAAATTTAAATAAGTTCTAAAAATACAGGTTATGTTCCTCTCTGAAATACTTAATCTATTTGGCACTTTTTCTGGGACATTTAATGGTCCATCAGTACAATATGTTAGACTGTAAGAATACAGAATTAGACATAGTGCTTGCCTAGGGGATTCTCTACTTAAATAGACAAGCAAAATAGATTAAATACTAAAACACCGGTTTATGGAAGAACTAATGTGGATCACTACCATTAAGAATGAACATTTATAAAACAGACACACATGCACATATTTATAAAACAGATACACAGCAGTAAATGACAGGATATCTCTCAGTAGAAAACTTTAATAAGAGCAGTGGAATGATCCAAGATCCTTTTGAAAAGGTAATGTTCTGACGAGAGTGTTAAGGATTATCAGGTAGATGAAAAAGATGTTCTGGACATCAGAGGTTACAATAAAATGAACAGTTAATTCAAAGGGAAAAGAGACTAATTTCAGTAGGAACTAAAGTGACCTTGGAAAGTATCTAGTCTAATCCTCACCCCCACCCCACTGGAACCTTTTTCCTAAAATAGGTCATTTGAACTCTCTTTGAATATTATTAGAAGTGTGTTTATTGAATGGAATGGATAAATGGATGGATAGCTAATTTTAATGACTGAAACAGGTGATTTTAATTTTAATAATATATCTATTTGACCAATATATCCAGAAATATTATTTCAACATATAATCAATACAAAAGTATTGATATTTTACATTTCTTTTTATGCTGTCTTAGTACCCTGTATGTATTTTTATACTTGCATTGCATTGCAGTTTGTATTCGCCACATTTCTAGTACTCCATAGCTACTCATAGCTAGTAGCTACTATATTTATAGGATGGCTCAATTCTAGAAAATGGTTCATAAACTTGGCTGAACATCAAAATCACAGAATTTTTTTAAATATAGGTTCCTAGGATGCACCCCCAGAGATATGGATTTAGTTAGTGTAGGAAGGTCAGGGAGTCATTTTTAACAAGGCAGTCAATAAACCATTGATCATCAGGTTGACATTTGGGAATCACTGCTCTAGAGCAACACAAAATAAATCTAAGTCCCCTTATACATGACTATCCTCCCAATATGTAAATTTAAAAAAAGTCATATCTCCACTATCTTTTATTGTCCAGGCTAAAAATTCTGAATTCCAAGCTCTTTCAACCATTCCTCATCTGACATGGTTTCCAAAGCTTTCAACTACCTGGTTGCTTTCCTCTGGACGTACTCCAGTTTGGTTTACTTGCAGTAGTGAGAAGTACTACAGCATACATAATCCAAATTAATCCTTATTTGCCTTTGAAATGTTTCTCAGTACTTTTCAAATGAATACGAGCACCTCTGCTAAATGCTGAATTCACAATACTTCAGACTCAAATTGTAAACTCTCACTGTCAACAACCATAGGGATGTCTACATTCCTCAACATGCTTATATTTCCTCTGCACCACACTCTATTTTAGAATGCAGAAGAGACCTCTCAGAATAATTCAGAGAACTAAGTTAAGCAGAACTACCTTTTCTCCATGTCTTTCAACCTTCTTACCTTTTTCCCATGACTAAAGAAGAAAGTAGTAGGTGTTTTGACTCAAAAGAAGAGTTCTTTAGCCTTCTTTAAAGTTACATAAATATAAAACATAACAATGTCACCTCAAAAAAGTCAGATCTGCAGTGAATACTTGGACTCAATTCAATGCCACAAATATTCACTTACCGATATTTGCCTGAGCACATTATATGCTGCCATGATAGGACACTACAAGAAGAAACAAGCCTTAAAGAGATCACAAACTAGTCAGCAAAATAAATACATCCATGGGACAAATTTTCATAGAGTTCTTACTGTATGCTAGACAGTTGGGTTACATATCAGTGAATAAAGCATTCAAAAATCCCTGTTCTTATTGAGCTTAATTTCTAGCAGGAGAGACAGATGATAAACAAATTATAGCAAATGATATATAAGTGTATAACATGTATTACATGTTAGATGATAAATGCTACGAACACTAACAAATCAGAACAAGGAGTATCAAGAGTACTTGTGAGGTATAGGACTACCTGAAATTTTACTCAGTGGTAAGAGTAGGCCTTATTTTAAAAAACTGATATTAGGGAAAACATTTGAAGGATAGGGGAAAACATGCAGATATATGGGGCGGGGGAGAATTCCAGGCAAACAGACAGTGCAAAGGCCCTGAGGCAGAAGAGTAACTGGCCTGTTTGAGGAACAGCAAGGAAACCGGTGGAGTTAAAGCAAAGTGAGCAAAGGGAGGGATGAACTGATTAGGCCGGAAAAGTAATGGGGTGGTGGAATTGATCAGGCAGGTCTTTGTAGGGCATAATAAGAACTTCACCTTTTGAGTGAAATGAAGAACCACTGAATGGGACAAGCCAGTAACATGATGTGCATTGCATTTTTAAAAGATTGCTCTGGGAGTGCCAGGGTGGTTCAGTGAGTTAAGCGTCCAACTCCTGATTTCGGCTCAGGTCATAATCTCACAGTTCCTGAGATAGAGCCCTGGGTCAGGATCTCTGCTGACAGCACAGAGCCTGCTTGGGATTCTCTCTCCCCTCTCTCTGCACCCCTCACTGGCAAAATAAATAAATAAACATTTAAAAAATAAAAATAATAAAAGATCACTCTGGCAACTCTGTTGAGAACAGCCTACAGAGGAGCAAAAGCATAAGCAGGAAGACCACATAAGAGCCTACCGCAGTAATCCAGCGTATAGTGGCGGCTTGGATCAGGAAAGTGGTAACAACGAAAAGAAAACTGGTCAGATTTTTTTTACATAAAAAGAAGAAAGCTTTAATAAAGTAATACAGTGAGATGGTTGTTTTAATAGAAGATGCTAAGAGAACACAGAGGAAGAAACAATAATTCCACCAAAGGAAGGATTTGTAGTCAAAGTGACAGCTTAGCTGACTCCTGAATAATATGTAAAAGGAAAAAAAAATCAGGAAGAACCAGAGAAGGAACTGACATAGAGTTGTTGGTGGCCAGAAGAAACATAGAGCATGACCAGTTCCCTAGGGATCTTACAGTCTTAATAGGGAAACAATACAGCAAGTCACTCAAGACCAGGGTCTCAGGGGGCTACTGGGATAAAAATTTGACACAGGGACTCTGGGCTATAGAAATAAAGAATATATGCCAGCAAGATACTCAAGAGAAGAAGCCAAAGAAGTAGCAGGAAATGGAAGGAAAGTGACCCCAATTCACAGAGGATCCACAAGACCACCCCAACAGTTCTGTCAACATTAACACTGGCTCCTGGGCTAACGTTGAAGACTCCTGAAATATTATCCTCCACCACCAGTTCCCACCTTGCCGAGGAAAGCTAAGCTTACCCCAACAGAGCCAAGTAATGCCCCCATGATGTCATTTGTTCCTCAGAACTGCTAACACTTGTCACAACTCAAACACTAAGCTAAACCTTCAATATGCCGAGAAAGTAGTATGTTTGGGTGCCTACAGAGGAGCTATGCTATGAATCTTCTTTTGTGGGTTTTCTCTCTGGTCCCCCCACTTCTGAACAGTGGTGCAACAGGGCAAATTACACTCCTTCCTCTCCAAATCTGCCATGTGTTCTCATTCCTCTCCACCCACATCTGCATATTCTCTTCCACCCGTAGAACCAAGACATTAAAAACAGAACAGAAGATGTTTCAGGGCCGGTTTCTCCCCCACTTCAGTTTACCTTCATGTGTCTTCTCTGCCTCATGTGAAAATCACTTCACCTCAGCTCCCTCACAAAACCCACCGCTTCTACCAGGAAGCCCCTAAAATAATCCAAGGAGCATGGTTTGCTGCTAAGCTAATTCAAAAATCAAAAAAAATACTTAACATACATTAGATGTTTGGTAAATGTCAGACACAGTTTCATCCACAATCTATCTACACATCAACTCTAAGAAGTAGTGCTGCTTTTATATCAGAGATTAGTTAAGGAACAAGATCAAGGTCATGCAACTAGTGAACAAAGGATTCAAACACAACATGTCCAGCTCTGGAGTCCATGGACCCAACTACTACTGCGTCTCACTATGAATTTACAGTCCCTTCCATCATTTCTTCCCTATGTCCAGGCCATTAGAGTAGGACTTTTCAGAGCAGTGGTCTGCTGTCCTCATTCTAAATCCTCCCTTTGTAGGGAAAGATATGTGGTTGCCTGGGTTCCCCATCCTTTCCCCAGAATGAAGAATGTCAGCAGAGGCACCATTAAGAATGACTCGGTAAACTATTGTCCGAGGGCCCAATGGCTGGCAGCAGGCCAAACAGGAAAGGGAAGAGTCAGGCTCCACTTTTCTTCCCACCAGCTCTCTCCCTAGTTCTTTTTAATTACACTGGCCCATTTCTGAGTTTCAACAAATGAGTTTACAGAGTGAAACAAAAGTCATCATTACAAAAAATATCCACTAATAAAGCATTTGCTTATAAAATGAGTTTGCACATATATCTACCTCTTCAATGTTGATTCTAACTGAAACCTAGCTAGCAAAAGATGAAAATTTTCACAGAGTCTATAAAAAACCATGTGAGAAAAGTGCTCAAATGACACACAAAGGCACTAACTTCTGGTGGTCTGACACAGGTAGATAAAAATAAAAAATAAAAATTTTACCATTATGACAAACATCAAAACATAATGGTTTTGCATTAAAAGGATAAAGAGAGAGCCTTCACATGTTTTTGCAAACACACACACACACACACACACACACACACACACACACACAACACTTGATTTTGCTCTATTTGCTCTGTTTTTAACTCAGTTAAATGATTACATACATTCTGCCATATATATACTGAGACATATAATTTTCATAGTTTTTAGCTTCATTCTTTAAGATAAAGTCCCAAACTTTCTTCTTCAGTATTTTTTTTTATTTTTTTAATATATGAAATTTATTGTCAAATTGGTTTCCATACAACACCCAGTGCTCATCCCAAAAGATGCCCTCTTCAATGTCCATCATCTTCTTCACTATTTGTAATTAAATCTCAGTTCCTATTTTACCTCCTCTAATATTTTATGTAAACATCCCCCCCATTATACTGTGTGCCCCATTCTTATACACAAAAGCACTGCAGTAAAAAACAAAACAAACAAACAAAAAAAAACAACTAATAGAATTGAAGTAAAATCAACAGGAGACATATCATACTGTAAGGCCTTAATGTCTGATACCTAAGTTATCAGTTAGCAGGTATTGAATTATAGGCAGGTATTAACAAGAATGGGAAAGAGGGTAGGTGTCTGCAAGACTGGACCAACATGAGGACAAGGAGCCAGTGGGAGATGGAATAAAGGAAAAGAAAGGTGGAGCCTCTTCACTTTAACTGCTATCCAGGGTATGCCTCAGCCATGACATTCAAAGTCATCCACTTGTTGGAGATTGTCAAGACTGCTCCAGCTCCTCCCAAACCAAACCTAGTTGGCATCCCACAGAAATCCCTGGCACTTTTGATAAAGACTATCAGTTATGCTTGCGCCTGCCCATAATTATGCCTACCACACTTACTGGGTGCCAAACACCATGCTAAGTGTTATCCATTCTGCTTCTAAAATATTCATGCTAATTTTCCCCCCTCCACTTCTGAATTAACCTTTTGAGGGAGAAAGGGTCTATTTTTAAAAAATAAATACAATGGGGGCGCCTGGGTGGCTCAGTCGGTTGGGCGGCCGACTTAGGCTCAGGTCATGATCTCGCGGTCCGTGAGTTCGAGCCCCGCGTCGGGCTCTGTGCTGACCTGCTCAGAGCCTGGAGCCTGTTTCGGATTCTGTGCTTCCCTCTCTCTCTGACCCTCCCCCGTTCATGCTCTGTCTCTCTCTGTCTCAAAAATAAGTAAACGTTAAAAAAAATTTTTTTAAATAAATACAATCAAAAAGCCTGGTGCTTGATTTTGTTCTTTGCTCCCAGAATGATCTCATAGCTAAACGATAGAGAGAATTTCTTAAAGACTCAGCATTCAGTATGAAGCCTCTGACTTTACACGTTAAGAAATTATTTTAATTTTTTCTAACGTTTATTTATTTTTGAGAGAGAGAGCGAGTGAGTGAGGGAGCAGGGGAGGGGCAGAGAGAGAGGGAGGCACAGACTCTGAAGCAGGCTCCAAGCTCCGCCCTGTCAACACAGAGCCCCCTGTGGGCATCAAACTCACAAATCGTGAGGTTATGACCTGAGCCTAAGTCAGACGCTTAACCAACTGAGCCACCCAGATGCCCCAGAAACTATTTTAAACTACAAATGACTAACATAACTTTAACCAGCTAATTCAAGTTTCCAACAACCCTACAAACACACTCTCATGCATAGTAGAGGGAGGGCTCAAAATAAAATTTAATTCAGTTACAAAACAAATGGATGCTAATGTTTAACATATATATTAGTTTCCTATGGTTGCTGTAACATATCACTTTAATGGCTGAATCAATGCAAATTTATTATTTCACAGTTCTGAGCGTCAGAAGTCCAAAATGAATTCATTAGGCTAAAATCAAGGTGTTTGCAGGGCTGTGTTTCTCCTAGAAGTTCTAAAAGAAAAATCCTTTTTTTTTTTTTTTTTTTTTTTTGCGTTTTATAGCTTCTAGGAGCTTCCCACATTCCTTGGCTCACAACCAGCTTCCAACTTCAAAACCAGCAATGACCTATCAAGTCTTTCTCACAATGCATCACACTGACACTGATGCCTCTACCTCCCTCTTCCGTAAATTAAGGTATCCTTACGATTACATGGGACCCACTCAGATAATCCAGGATAATCTCCATATTTGACGTCACCTGATTAGCAACCTTAACTACTTCTTTTTTTAAAATGTTGGTTTATTTTGAGAGAGAGCAAGTGCACATGAGCTGAGGAGGGGCAGTGAGAGACAGACAGAGAGAGAGAGAGAATCCCAAGCAGACTCAGCACAGAGCCCAACTTGGGGCTTGAACCCATGAACTGTGAGATCATGACCTGAGCCAAAATAAAGAGTCAGACGCTTAACCAGTTGAGCCACTGGACGCCCTACCAACCTTAATTGCTTTTGTAACCTTAATCCCCCCCCTTGCCAAGTAACATACTATATTTACAGGTTCTGAGGGTTTAGTATGTAAACGGTTGGGAGACCGTTATTCAGCCTACAACAGCCCGTCTTTCACACCCAAAGATTCATATGCATCCCACATGCAAAATATATTCACTCTATCCAAAAGTCCCCAAAGTCTCAACTCAGTAGAATATCAACTCGAAGTTTAAATCTGGTCTAAATCTTATCAATTCAAAAGCCCCAAATGTCAACACCTAAATCAGGTACAAATGAGGCCTTGGGTACCATCCATTCCGAGGCACAGTTCCTCTCCATCTGTGAACCTGTCAAGCTCAAGAAACAAGATGTCTGTTCCCAAAATACAATGGTGCAATAGACATGGGATAATAATTATAGACATTCCCATGCAAAAAGAGAGAAAATAGAAGTTTAAAAATTAGACATCAGACTCATGCAACTTTGAAATCCAGCTAGGCAAATTATATTTGATTTCAAAGTCTAGGAATAATCCTCTGTGGTCCTTGGCTCCACCCTCTGGGATCTCAGCTGTGCCTTCTGGGCTCTCAGTTGTACCCTCTTAGTCAACCTTATTTTTTCATAAAAGGTGGTTCGTGTTTGCAGCTGAGTAGATTAATCAGCTTGTTTCTTGCTTGTAGAATTTTAGGGATCAACAACCTTCTTTTACTACATCCTCACTTCCCTTTTCAGGCCCAGCCAGTTGCATTTTTGCTGGTATAGTATTCTCAAGAACCACATGGGTCCCCCCATATGTGTCATGGTGATTTACTCCATTAGACAAGAGGCTCCTCCACAGATATTTCTTGGCTACATTTATCTCTGTAACTGGCTTCTGCTGAGATGTTTGAGGGAATCCATGAGTTGCATGTTCAATTTCTTCAAAGAGCCCTCTATGTGACTGAGTACTCTGACCTTACTTCTGAGACCCTAGCAAAACGTTTTCCCTAGAAAACCATCGGCTTTCTCTCCAAGGCAGGCATTCCTGACAATGAATCTCCTCACTTTAGCATCATTTTCAATCTGGGAGGCTGAGAATTTCCCAAATATCAAGTTCTGGTTTCATTCTGCTTAATAGTTTTTCCTTCAATCTGCCTCTCTCCTCTCACTTTTTACTAGAGGAAGCAGTACGAAAAACCCAGGCTGCACCTTCAATAATATGCACATAAATCAACGCAGCTAAATACCTAAGTTCATATTTACAAGCTTTACTTTGCACATAACTGCAGGACACAATTTAGCTAAGCTTTCTGCCACTATATAACAAGGATCCCCTTTCCTCCAGTTTGCAATAGCATGTTCCTGATTTCTATCTAAGCTCCCAGGGGCAAGTGTCTTTAACGTCCACATAACCCACAGTTCATGACAATTTAAGAATTCTCTAAGGTGATTTAGGATTTCTCTACCACACTTTTCATTTTCTTCTAAATCCTTCCTAGTAGAATTGCCATCACCATATTGTTCCTAACAGTCTATTCAAGACAATCTAGGTTTTCCTATAATGCTCTTCAAAATTCTGCGAGTCTATGCCCATTTCCCAATTGCAAAGCCACTTCCACATTTTTGGGTATTTCTTACAGCAGCCCCCATGTCCACATATCAAAATCTGTACTAGTTTCCTATTGCTGCTATAAAAAATCACCACAAGCTTAGTGACTTCAGTCAACACAATTTATTATCTCACAGTTCTGGAGGTCAGAAATGGGCTAAAATCAAGTGTCAGCAGCGCTGGACACTCTAAGGGAAAATCCATTTTCTTGCCTTTTTCACCTTCTCAGGACTGCCCACACTCTTTGGCTCATGGCCTACTTTTATCTTCAAAGGCAGCAATGGCAGGTTGAGTCATTCTCTCATTGCATCACTGACACTGACTCTTCTGGCTCCCTCTTCCAGATCTAAAGGACCTTTGTGATTACATGGGGACTAACCATAGAATCCAGAATAGTTCTTACCCTAAGGTCAGTTGATTACCAACCGCAACTCTACATACATCTTAATTTCCTCTTGACAGGTAACATAACACAGTATCAGGTTCCTAGTATCAGGACATGAACATCTTTGAGGAAGCATTATTCTGCCTACCACAATATATCTTTATGTAATGACAAATTTTCAATTCTCTTCTATTAACATGGCCTACCCTGTAATCTGGTCTCTGCTCTCTTCATTTGTGATCATTTCATATCACAACCGTATGCTTCCACTACTCTGAATTTCTTCCATTTTTTTCAAATGCACAATGCTCATTCCAGGCTTGGGATCTTGGTTCATGCTATTTCCTTTGTCTCTGTGATTCTCCCTCTCTGAATCCCCATAGCCCCTCTTCTACAGACTAAGTATCCTTCAGCTATCAGCTTAAATGACTCTTCTTCAAAGATAGTCTCCCTGATCCTGTGACTCCCTAGATAATAGATTCCCATTGCACTCTTAGTTTTTCTTCATAGCATTTACCTTAACAGTGATTAAATTATTATCTATGTAAATATTTATTTAATGACTATCTTTAAGACACTCTGAAAGTAAAGTTCTAACTTATTCCTTTGCTTCATGCCTAACACCTAGCAGAATACAACTGCACAACAAAAATTTATTTAAATGAATAAACATATCTCCTTTAATCCCGATAACAACATTAATTTTATAATTGAGGGTGCTGAAATTCAGAGAAATTGAGTAACTTTACCATAGTAAAACAACTAATGAGATTCCACTTGGGTCTATCTTGACTTCTAAGCCCATCTCTTTGTCACTGTGTTATTCTATTCTATTGGGGCACCAATGACCACTGTCCCTAGTCCATGGATGTCCACTGACCATCATATTGACAAATACTCATTGCAAGCTTGCTTTCCTTAATGCAGCTACCTTTACCTAATAAAGTCAATGGCCTAACACCAAATGCCCAATTTCAGTCCTGTTTTTAAATACTGACCTAAGAGTAGGCTTGTGGACGTTTTTTTTCCCCTTTAAAATCTTAAAGCTCTTTAAAAAAAAATAACTACTAAGCTTATTTTTAAATTACCAACTCAGGAAGAAAATACGCTTTGATTTTATCTTACTTCTCTTGCGGGGATTAATGATATCATAAAATCTGTGAACACCTTAAAAGAAATTTTATTAAACCAACAGATGAAACTATCAACTTTGGGAATCTGGCCAAAGAAAGTGTTAAAACCAAAGATCTAAAAATCATGCTAACATTGCTAGAAAGTGCTAGAACTGTGTTTCTTATGCTCTCTTTCTTAGTCTCCCATGTACAGAGAAGAAAGAACATTATCATTACAAATATTTCCTAGACTTTAAACAAGGTAAGTAGGTAGAATTCTATCTACAATTACACTAGTCCTTAAGATTTCAGAACTCTTTACAAGCCTTCAGAGGTCTTTTTCATTGTCAGCATTCAGTCCTCTATTTTTTAAAAATGTAATATATTTTTGTGGCTATGAGTCAGACTGAAGCTAGAAATACTTAGATTTTGATGTAGATTCCAAACTGTTGCTTGGATACTTTTTCCTTTTGAAAATGATTATAACTGGCACACATAAAAAGCCACATTTATTAAAGGATGATCTAATTTAGCATCTTCTTACTTCAGTTTCCAATTCAGCTACAAATCAAATTTCAACAACAACAAAACAATTTTAGTGATACTAAATTTTTAGTGATACAGTTGCTATTATGATAAAAACCAGATATGACTTGGAAATATATTCCCACTTGCTTTTATTATCATATATAATAAAATATAATTATTAATATAGATTCATATTGCACAATAACTTACAAAAGTTATTTATAGTTTCAAAAAGCACTGAATTACAAGCATCTTAAATAGCACCACAGAGAATAATGAAGTAGTCAAAAGGAGAAGCAATATTAAACGAGCAAAAATCATTGGGAAATTATATGCTGAGATTTCTTTATTTTAAAGCTAAGAGACAAAAGAAGATGGTTTTATTACTGCAGGAGAAATTTAATGGTTCAAAATCTCTTCCATCTATATAGAACATATTTGATAGCACAAAGTAACTTATCTGATAGGTTCATGTGAAATCTGAGAGCATCTCACAAGTTTTGTAATTTGTTACCATCCTGCTATGATATTTGACACACTATACGAAAATATCTGCAACACCCTCAATTGACCATAAATCAAATCCATCAAATCTTCAGAGTCTAAAAGCTTTTGTCTCTCTAAAAGCCATGGAATCCCCGTGAAGCAGGAGTTAGAAGTGGCTTCTTAACAATATTTTCTAATAGCAGAGAAAAGATATTTCCAAGGTAATGCAGAACTACCAAGCAGAGCCAAAGATCCACCTGTTGTCAATTGATAATCTAAATCTCAGAATAAAAGAAGTTAGTAGAGCATAATCAATAGATCAGTAACATATGCCTACTGAGAACACAGCAGGTAGCAAATACTTGCTGATTGATTGGCTATATGAAATAAAGCTCATAATTTGGCAGGAAATGAAATTTTACATCTTCAGTTCTCAAAAACTAGATTTGTTAGGCATTTACTCAGTGCAGGGCTTAGTACCAACAAGGAAATAAAATCAATTCATTGATATGCATTGATAAGTAGTTACAATGGACAATTCATTTGCAACACAATGCCAACCTTGATGAACTGGCAATTTAAATAAAGATGAATACTAAATATTGCTTTAAAAAAAGTAACCAGGAAAAGATATTTGTGCCTTGAGACTATTTCCTAGAAATTGTCTAATTGCCTAGCATGAGAACATAAAATCACAGTCCTGAAGGTTTCTAGTTGTGACAGCTCAGATACTCTTCTGAGAAAACTATGAACACTAGTACAATTTAAAGGAGCTTTGGAAATTTTAAGGGCACTTCAACATCATTTGTTTATTAGGAGCGTTAGCTTCTGTAAAGCTTTTCAGTTACTCAAATTAGCAGTCCTGAAATAACTTCGCTTCCAGTTCACAGGGACTGAAAATCAGAGGTTTTAAAAAGAAGAAAAAAGGAAGAAAAGACCAGAAGCTTATCCCTAATGACACTTCTCTTCCACATTGTGAATTTTGCTGACAGTCTAGTTTTATTTCCTTTATTAGATTTAGTCATTCTTTTTAAAGGATTCGATAGCTAGGCTGCACCTCTACCCCTCCCCCCAAAAGACGTTTAAGTAAATAAAACATCATCACAAATATTTATCACAATAGAAATAGTTAGTGGGCTCACCATAATTAAAACAGAAAATTACATTTTTATAAGAGTAAGCTTGTTTTAAATAACTGCAGCACATGTCAATTTCCTCCTTTTCCCGTTGTAAGCTTTAGTGCTACTGTCCATGGTGACACATACTGGCTATGTCAGGCAACAACACCACTACAGAGACATTCAAGTTTTATTTTATTTCTGTTTCTTGGTGGCAGATTTGCTGAAGTGGTTTTATTTTGCACATCCAACTCTTTAGTAATTATGAAGCCATGGCACCAAAATCACACAAGAAAACTCAGGGTGGCTAGCTTAGTCAGTTCATCAGCTATGTTACACCAAACTTCATTTCTCTTTTGCCTTCATCTGTACTTCACAATATATGAAACGAATCTTTCTGTATGTGTTTAGCTACCTTTTAGAATCTCATATTACATCTTTCCACAAATCAAGCAATATTCAAAAGCTTTGGTAAATCAAAGGTGACAGCTTGATGTATTGGAATTTGCTTCAAACTATACTTTTATATATAAATTATAATGTCGACATTCGTGTATGGCCAACGTCCACTGACTTAAAAGAAAAGTTTTATTATATTAAGTATACAATTAATGGTGATACAAGATATACCTTTGAATTAAAATTTATTTGAAAGATTTTCAAAATCATATTTAAGAGATTATTATTCTTTCTCTTGACATTGTTAGAGTAGAATCGTGATCTTTCAATAAGAAATCGTTTTACATATAGTATGTTTGTGATATACAGTAGATAAAATTATTGAGAGGTATTCATTTTTCCAGAAAGCTACTCCACATAAAGAAATTCTTCCCAACCAGGCACCATTGTACCTGGAACTTTCAGAGAGCAGTGTCTTAACTAAGATTAAGCTATCCTATTTTCTACCTAAATCAATTTCACCCAAATGAGGCGTTTGTGCTATAATTCATTGTTCCCCAGACTCTAAAATCAACCATCTGCCATCGGAGTTTCTGTACAGTAATTAAGGAACTATCCATTAGAACTGGCAAGAGTACAAAGTAAGGAGGTGGGGGCGGGAGGGGAGAAAAACCAAACCACTTAAAAAGAGATGGAAGGTGTGTGTCTGTCACGTTAACCCCTCCATATCTCAGGTCCAGATTACTGTCATCATCCATGAGGCAATACAGAAGTTAGGAGGAGCTGCGAGGCCAACTCCCTCCTGGGTTATCGGAACTGAAACCGCACTGGGGACTCGGCGCGCACTCCATACCTTGAAAGAGAAAGGCTTTCGTCCCATTATGCAGCCCGGGGACCTGGCGCACTCCAGTCGTGGACTCCCCAAGTTCTAACTCTGTTAAGACGTCAATCTGTAGAGAGGGGTCCACACCAAGCCCCCAAACTGGTGGGAGGGTGGGGGAGAAAGAAAAACCTCCATCAAAATGCAAGCCTCTTCCTCCAGGGCAGCAAAGAACCGAGTCTAAGAGATAATAATTGGGAACTGATGAGAGAGGCGACTCCCTCCTCCGCCGTGCGAAGCCTTACCTGAGATCAGCAGCCAAGCTTTAAATAGCGGAGCACCCAGTCCCATTTCCCTGACCTACTTTAAACCCCTCTCGGTGCAAAGTTCCCCCTCGGCCCTCAGACCCCGGACTAGGGGTGTGACCCGCCCTAGCGTCTCCAAGGCAAGCACAGAAAAATCCAAATGCAAACCCACCCCCTACTCCAAGCTTCCCACTCCAGACCTACTTCGGATTGAGGAAAAGCAAGGCGTCCCCAACCAGCTCCGGCTGCCCCCAGGCGGGGGCCATCCCATCCCCCGCCCCATCTCTGGGCCACTCACCTGCTCCGAGACCGAAGATCAAACAGAATGTTCTCAGTAAGACCCGAGACTCCATGGTGTGGATCTGCTCAGTCCATCGTCTCCCTCTTTAAAAATAAAAATAAAAATAAAAATCGAAGAGGTTCTCGGAATCAAGCGGGAAAATAGCGTTTGTGTCTCCTGCCGCTGCCTCGCATTTACTGATTAGTAGGATTAATATGAATTGGTTCCCTAAGAAAAAAATGGGAGGACACCCCAGGCACGTGAAGAACTTGGACCCTCCAATGCGCACATCATTCCCACACGCAGAGCCGAGGCGGCAGCGCCGGCAGAGCCGGGGGCCCAGAGGGAGGGGTCGAGCTCGCCCGGGGGCTGCTCCGCCGGGGAATTAGCTCCGGAGCTGAATAAAAGCAGCCGAAGTCACGACACCCCCAGAGGAAGGGAGGCGGCCCCAAGAAAGCCGGGGCTGAGGCTGCCCCGCACCCGCCCGTCTTCCCCACCGCGCGAACCTGTTGTAAAAGCAGAGACAATGGAGAGAGCGCCGGAGACGCGCGGAGGAGAGACGGCTCCCCCGGGGCGGGAGGGGCAGGCCCGGGGAGGCGGGGAGACCAGGAGTGGGGAGGGACCGCCGGGGGCGAGGCCAGGCGCTCCGCGTCCCTCTCCAGCACGGGGCTCCTTGGTCTCCAAGCCCCGTCTAGCGAGCCCCGGAGCTGCTGCAGCCCCGCCCTCCTATCCCCCCCCCCCCCGCCCCCCGCCCTCACTCGCTGGCCCCGGGGAAGCCAACCTCCTTTCGGGATCGAAAGATCTAAATTCAAGGTGCTAAGTTGATGGGCGGTCTTTGCTCTCACCCCTTGATTTGGGACGCGTGTCTTGAAAGACAGACGGGAGAGAAAGGACCACCCAGTCGCAGAAGGCAAGGCTAGGAGACGCGCTCGCCCGCCCTTTAGGCAAAGGAGGGAAGCCCGCGTATTGTGTACTGGGCTCCGAAACAGCCCCGGGGACTGGAAAAGGAACTCCCTCTCTGGGGCATGAGGCGGAGGGCTGCCAAAGCCAACTAGACGCTCCTGGTGGGGCCGGACGAAGTAGAGAGAGACAGGGGGAGGCAGGAGGAGAGCCTGGAAATCCCTGCGAGCCCTAGCGGAGAGGTTCCCTGCCCGGGGCGGGGCGCTGGAGAGCTTCCCAGAAACGGAAGGCGTCGGGGAGAACTTATCCTGGAACTGCTGGACAGCTCCGGGACCTAGAGCGCCCCCTGCCAAACAGCGCCGAGAACCGGACTCTTGGTTCTCCAGAACCAGCACACAGCAGGAGACAAGGGCAGCAGAGCGAGTGTGCCTGTCCACGCTGAAAAGAAGAAATGATAGGTAGGTGGATAAATGGATGGATGGATGGACGGACGGATGGATGGATGGATGGATGGATGGATCCATGCATGCATAAGAGAAAGAGAGCAGAGAGAGAGGAGAGAAATAAGCGGAAGGCAGAGCCTGGGCAAAAAAGAAGAGCGCCCCCCGCCCATTGTTGACCACACTCAAGCACTCAAGCAGGCTCTACACACCCTTCCCACCTACACGCTAGGACCATAACAGCGAGGTCATTTGAGGTCTAATTCTCAACGCACAAAAGTACATTCAAGGTCAATTGCACATATTTTTCAACACAGCCCTAAAATTCTGAGGTAAATCTCAAATAACAAAATTCAATGCCCATATTGAAAAGAATTTCAAAAGTGATTAAAATGTTAATTGCTCCAAAGATTAAGTTTCTTAACCTTCCATCCAAATAGATTCTGAATTCTCTAACAGGATGCTGCACAGCTAGTTACCAAAATAACTATAGGGTACAGTCTGAGTCTCCAGTAGAGAAATATGTACTATATTATACTATAATGGGATGAGGGGGATGTTTTAGCTCTATTCTTGTAATTTTTAAGGAAAAAAACAGAATCTGGACATTTTTTCAGTTTAATTTTTAATTTTCTCTATCAAATTTTCCACTTAAATCTATTTGAAATTTTTTAAAGTTTAAGAAAGAAATATTCCAGTACTTACATGAAGTATTGTATGAAACTTCCTAAATTTGAAAAAAAAAAACCATAATCTAGTTGAATTGATCAATTCAAAGGAAATTATTCATCAGGAAAATAAAGATTTTTCTATAGGAGTACATCAAAAATATTGGATTGTAATAAGTATCTATAAATGTTACATAAATTTCAGATAATGGAATTATTTAATATTCTAATAAGAAGGAAAGGTAAATATACATATACATACATATTTACATGTAGAAGTTGTCCCAACCTATAAGTACTCAACCAAATCACAGAATCAGGAATACTCTCCAATCTCTCTGATGCTCACCTCTTATATGCTGAAAGCTGATGGTCAGTAAGCTTATCTCTAGCCCCCCCCCCCCACTTATGCTCTCTCCAGAAGAGTGGTATTTCGTATCCAAAATTATTGCAGTTGAAACTGCTACTATAATTATGTGACCTAATTAAAGTCATGGAAGCCATTAAAATATGACTACAGAGAGAGACAGAGAAGAGTGAGCTATTTCTATAAAACTAAAGTATAAAGCTTTGGAAACCTGTAAGAAAAGTGAGTCATTGTATTAGGTACGGCAGGGTTATCAGCCTGGGTAGGGGTTCTCAACTTTAGAGCTATGGACATTTTAAGGTTGGACACTTCTTTGCTAGGACTGTCCTGTGCCTTGTAAGATGATTAATAGCATCCCTGGTCTCTATCCACTTAATGCCAGTATTTTCAATATTTCATTTTATCTATAGGTCCTGTAATTATACCTTTTTGTGTAGCTTCTTAAATTGATGCTCTAGGGAATACAACATACATACTTAACTTTTCACCATCTCCTCTATGGTAGATGAAGTATGAGGTAGTCTCTATGCTACCACTTCCATTGGAATGTGGAAACTTGACCAGGATATTGGTCCTTTTATCTTCCTTTATGTTGTCGTTGCCTTATGTATTAAATCAGCATACACTGAAACTTCCTTCAGATAATGTCAAAACGTTTGCTTGAAGTCACTGTGGGAGGCATAATAATGGGCTTCCCCACCCTCCAAAAATACTTGTCCTAATCACTAGAACTCGTGAATGTTACCTTGCCTAGTAAAGGGATTTAAGGTTGAGGATGGAATTACGATTTCTATTCAGGTGACTTTAAAATAGATTATCCTGGATTGTTTGGATGTGACCAATAAAATCACAAAAGTCTTTACATGTGCAAGAGAATGGCAGAAGAGTTCAGAGTGGCCTAAAATGAGAAGAATTTGTTTTGCTGTTGCTGTCTATGCAGATGGAAGACTACAGAAGGACCATGAGCCTAGGTATGTCAGTGCACAGCCTCAAGAAGCTGGAAAATATGAGAAAAAGGATTCCCCCTACATCCTTGGAGCAGAACAGAACCCTGCCAATACCTTGATTTTAGTCCAGTGAGATTCATTTGAAGCTTTTGAGCTACAGAACTATAATAAATTTTTGCAGTTTTAATCCACTAACTTTGTGGCAATTTGTTTCAGCATTCACAGAAAACTAAGGTAAATACCACATAATGAAAAATTCAATTGAAATAATAGATTCTACTGACCCTGAAAGGGTTCCCTTCTACCATATACAAACCTAAACAAAATGTTTAATATTTTTTTATTCATAAGAAGAAAGAGGGGCTCCTGGGTGCCTCTGTCGGTTGGGCATCCGACTTCGGCTCAGGTCATGATCTCGCAGTTTGTGAGTTCGAGCCCTGCATTGGGTTCTGTGCTGACAGCTCAGAGCCTGGAGCCTGCTTTGGATTCTCTGTCTCCCTCTCCCTCTGCACCGTCCCCTGCTCATTCTCTGTCTCTCTCTGTCTCAAAAATAAATAAAACATTAAAAAAAGTTTAAAAAAAAAAGAAGAAAGAAAATTCTCAGATGCTATGAGGAAAAAAGTAGCTGGAGATTGGCAGAGAAAGAAGTAGCCAATTCAATGATTGGGTGAGGGCAGGACATAGGGCTTCAGACTCAATGGGGGCCCTAAGACAATGGGGTAGGATTTTAATATCCACACAAGAACTGGAAACAATGAATTATGGCCAAAGCCAGAAGAGGTGAAGGTGTTAATGGTCCCTCTGATAAAAATAGGAAGCTTTGAAGGATTATACTGCATATAAAAAGAAACTTTAAAAAATTTTGTACATTTGTCTAAGATGTGACAAAAGTGCCTTTCAGCTGCACATGACCACAGGTGGAAAATAAAGTCATCTATAATAAATGTCAAAGCTCAAGCATTGCCACTTGCAGACACACAGTATAAAATTACACTCCCTACTGGTGTAGGAATTCTACAGACAGAAATTAGAATAAGACCCACAGAGTGTCCTGAAGAAGAAAATGTAAAACTTCTATTAAGGGACCTTCCAGCACATCTAGCATGTGAGGAAAATTTCTGATGAGGATAAGATCACAATATAATAATATTAATAATAATAACAACAACAACAACAACAACAACAACAACAACAACACTGGAATAAAGTACCATGAAAGACAGTCAGGAGACACCACACAGAAAAAGACCATTAGTATCTCATGAACTCAGAATATCATAAAAATGTGAAAGTATAAAATATGTATGTTAAATGATTAAATTTTTTTGTGAAGGAATACAAAAAAATAATGAAAGAATAGAATTGTATGAGAAAAGATTAGGCAGATTTCAAAGGAAATCAAATAGAACTTCTGGAAATACAGGTATATTTAAAAACAATATTTAAAAAACATTGGCTGGGGGCACCTGGGTGGCTTAGTCAGTTCAGCACCTGACTCTTGGTTTTGGCTCAGGTTATGATCTCGTGGTTTGTGAGTTGAGGCCTGCATTGGGCTCCAGGCTGACAGTAGGGAGCCTGCTTGGGATTCTCTTTCTCCCCCTTTCTCTGCCCCTCCCCCGCTTTCTTTCTCTCCCTCTCAAAATTTAATAAATAAACTTTAAAAAAATGGCCATAAAAAAAGCAGCAGATAAAATAGACCTGAAAATTAATGAACAAAAAAAGTGGAGAACAAAAATTGAGAACTGAGAATGCACCAAGAATGATAAGATGAAACACACAAAAAAATCTATGAATATTAGAGTTAGAAGATCCAACACAAACTAGTTAAAAGATATGGAATAAGAGACTAGAGAGAATGGAAGCAGACACTGTTATAGGAAATATTTAAGCAACAAGTAAAAATCTTTCAAAAGTTAAAGATATGAGATTCTAATTCTGGGTAAGAGGGAATAAGCACACTCCCCTCTCTCTCTCCCATTGAATGCTATCGAATCTGGACAGAATGCATGTAGTATTTGAGGACTCAGAAAATTAAATAGCAGCAGGCAAACTGAGAAAGAAGACCAGAGTTTGAAGTACAACCATACTGGCACTGAGTACTTCTAAGAATAAACCACCACCCAAGTCACAGACTGCCTATAAAAGGCTAGTCAAAATTTGCAGTCTAAATCCAATTGAGGCATTTGCCTGCTTGAAAAAAAAAAAAAAAGAAAGAAAGAAAGAAAAAAAAAAGACATTCTCTATAGTACTGAACAAAACTCAGAGTCTCATAACATAATATTAAAATATTCAGGGGGTGCCTGGGTGGCTCAGTCAGTTAAGCGTCTGACTCTTGATCTCAGCTCAGGTCATGATCTCATGGTCCGTGAGGGTGAGCCCCACATCAGGCTCCGTGCTGACCTTGAGAACCCTACTTGGAATTCTCTCTCTTGCTCTCTGTCTCTCTTATTCTCTCACTCTCTCTCTCTCTCTCTCAAAATAAATAAATAAACAAAATTAAAATATTCAGGATATAATCTGAAATTATTTAGCATATGAAAAACCAGGGAAATTTCAACTTACATGAGAAAAACATAATCAACAAACACTAATGCCAAGATGACACAGACATTGGAATTTATTTTTTAAAAAAAAGACATTAAAGAGCTATTACAAAAATGCTCCCAAAAAATAAAGGCAAATACTCTTGAAACAAATAAGAAGACAGAAAGTGGTAGCAAATAAATAAAAGTAGAAATTTTAGACCTGAAAAGCATAATAACCAAAAATTTTAAACTCATTAAAATGAGCTCAGTACTAGAGATGACAGAGGAAAGAGTGAGCTTGATAGGTCAATTGAAATTATCCAATC
The DNA here is from genome assembly GCF_018350175.1 of Felis catus. Taxonomy (NCBI): domain Eukaryota; kingdom Metazoa; phylum Chordata; class Mammalia; order Carnivora; family Felidae; genus Felis; species Felis catus. The sequence goes on from NC_058374.1 coordinate 72,148,171, forward strand.
TGAACAACAGAGGGAACAATTTTTTTAATTAATATAGCAGCAGTAATTTGTGAGATGAAATCAAAAGGACACTATTTCATCAGAATCCCGAGAGAGGTCAATACCAAAATAAGTATTTCAAGAAATAATGGCCTAAGACTCCTTGAGTTTGTCAAAATATGTAAACTTGTGGATTCAAGGAGCTCAGTAAATCCCAAGAGGATAAACTCAAAGTTATCCATGACCAACCATATCATAATTAAACTGCTGAAAACAATAAAAAAAGAAAACTATCACAAAGGAAAAAACATTGAAAGCAATCAGAGAAAAACGACACATTATTTATAGGGAAGCAACAATTTAAACGAATACAGACTTCTCATCAGAAACCACAAAGGCTAGATGGAGGGGAATTTCATTTTTTAAAGTGTTCAAGAATACTGTCATCCCAGAATTCTGTATCTGGTGAAAATATCCTTCAGGAATAAAGATGAAGGAAAAAAATATTCTCAGATGAAGAAAATCTGAAAGAACTGGTTGTCAGCAGGACTACTTTGAAAGAATTGCTACAGGAAGTTCTTCAAACAGAATGGAAATGATAACTGAAAGACAACTAGCATATCAGAAATCAAGAAATAGCAACAGAAATGGTAAATATCTAGGTAAACATAATAGACTATTCTTTTCTTGAGTATTGTAAAATATGTTTGATGGTTGTATTCATTTTCTATTGCTGGTATAACAACCACAAATTTAGCAGCTTAAAATAATACAAATTTACGATCTTACACTTCTGTAGGTCATAAATCTGATACTGGTCTCATCAGGCTAAGCTCAAAGTGTTGATAAGGTTGTATTCCTTTCTGAAGTCTCTAGGAAAACCCTTTTTCAACTTCTAGAGAGTGCATTCCTTGGCTCATTACCCCCTTCCATCTTCAAAGCCAGCAACAGCAGACTAAATCCTTCTGACAGTGCATCCTCTGTTTCTCTGACTACAGTTTGGAAAGGCCCTCAGCTTTTAAGCACTTATATGCTGACATTGGGGTCATCTGGATAATCTAGGATAATTCCTCCACCTGAAGGCCCTTACCCTTAATCATTTGTACAAAGTCCTTTTTCATGCCAGGGGACATATTCACAGGTTCTGGGGATTAGGGTGTGGACATTTATAAAGAGACATTCTTCTGGTTATCATACTGATTGAAAGAATTATTTTAAAATTGTCTAAAGGGAGGGGCACCTGGGTGACTCAGTCCATTAAGTGTCCAACTTCAGATCAGGTCATGATCTCGTGGTTTATGAGTTTAAGCTATCATCTGTCTCTGTGCTGACAGCTCAGAGCCTGGAGCCTGCTTGAGATTCTGTGTCTCCCTATCTCTCTGCCCCTCCCCTGCTCATGCTGTCTCTCTCTCTCAAAAATAAATATTAAAAAATATAAATTAATTTAATAAAGTAAAATTGTCTAAAGGGGTTTCAAAGTATATATATTTAATGTATAAAACAATCACAACATAAAGAGATGAGGATAAAGGAACCAATATGGTGGTAAAGTTTCTATATTCTAATTGAAGTGGTAACATATGAACTCTAAGTAGACAGGAAAAATTAAGTAGTATATTTTATTCTCTAGAACATTAATTTAAAAAGTTATACAAAGATATAGTTAAGAGGTACAATAGATGACCTGGAATATGAAAAAATATTCAAATAACTTGAAGAAGGCAGGAAAGGGTTAAGACAAGTAGAAGGAATAGAGACAAAAGAAATAATAAAATTGTAGACCAAAATCCAAACATATCAATAATGGCATTAAATATAAGTGGTTTAAACACAACAATTAAAAGACCATGGTTGTCAGAATGAACTTGAAAAATATAACACAACTATATGCTATTAAAAAAATTCATTTAAAATATAATGTGGTAACTTTAAGGCAAAAGGAATAAGAAAAAAATATACTATGCAATCATCAATCAAAAGAAAGTTCAAGTGGTTATATTAATGTCAAAAAAGTAAACTTCAGATCAAAGAAAATTACCAGGGAAAAAAGAGGTACATTACACAACAATAAAAGGATGAATTTACAAGAAGACATAATAATCATAAGTGTGTCTGCACATAATAGCAAAGCTTCAAAATATATGAAGCATTTGCCCTAGAGAAATGGTGACAGAACTGAAGGAAGCAACTGACAAATCCACAATTCTATTTAGAAACTTCTTACATTCCTCTCTCATAATCAATGGCAATCTCTAGTCCCAGATAATTCCAATGCCAAATTCCACCAAACATTTAAATAAGAAATAACATCAGGAAGACACAAATCTTCCACAAAATAGAAGAGGTAGGAACAATTCTCAACTCTTTTTAAAAGACTAGCATTACTCATACCAAAACCAAAGACAACGAAAAACAAAAACAAAATAGAACGTAGAACACGTATCTTTTGAACATACATGCAAATCCTCAACAAAATATTAGTAAATCAAATCAAACAATATATAAAAAGAACAACAAACATTCCAGGCTCTGAGCTGTCAGCACAGAGCCGTATGTGGGGCTCAAACTCACAAACCGTGAGATCATGACCTGAGCTGAAGTCAGACGCTTAACTGACTGAGCCACCCAGGTTCCCCTGATTCAACACTTTAAAATCAATCAATGTTTGGGGCGCCTGGGTGGCTCAGTCGGTTAAGCGTCCGACTTCGGCTCAGGTCATGATCTCATGGTCTGTGAGTTCAAGCCCCGCGTCGGGCTCTGTGCTGACAGCTGGAGCCTGGAGCCTGTTTCAGATTCTGTGTCTCCCTCTCTCTCTGACCCTCCCCCATTCATGCTTTGTCTCTCTCTGTCTCAAAAATAAATAAACATTAAAAAATAATAATAGGGGCACCTGGGTGGCGCAGTCGGTTAGGCGTCCGACTTCAGCCAGGTCACGATCTCGCGGTCCGTGAGTTCGAGCCCGGCGTCGGGCTCTGGGCTGATGGCTCAGAGCCTGGAGTCTGTTTCTGATTCTGTGTCTCCCTCTCTCTCTGCCCCTCCCCCGTTCATGCTCTGTCTCTCTCTGTCCCAAAAATAAAAATAAATGTTGAAAAAAAGAAAAAATTTAAAAAAAAATAGTAATAATAAAATAAAATCAATCAATGTAATCTGCTACTTTACAATCTAAAAAATATAAATCACATGATCATATCAATTGATGCAAGAAAAGCATTTGACAAAATTCAACTATTGATGACAAAATAAATAACCCACTTGTGACATAAAAATAGAAGGGCATTTCTCAATTTAATAAAGGATATTTTATTTTTTTTATTTATTTTATTTTTTTTTCAACATTTTATTTTTATTTTTGGGACAGAGAGAGACAGAGCATGAACGGGGGAGGGGCAGAGAGAGAGGGAGACACAGAATCGGAAACAGGCTCCAGGCTCTGAGCCATCAGCCCAGAGCCTGACACGGGGCTCGAAATCTCGGACCGCGAGATCGTGACCTGGCTGAAGTCGGACGCTTAACCGACTGCGCCACCCAGGCGCCCCAATAAAGGATATTTTAAAAGATCCTGCATTAACAAGCCAAGAAAAAGAAATAAAAACCATTCAGGTAGGAAAGGAAGAAATAATAATTTTTTTCCCTAGACAATTTGGTCATCTACATTTAAAAATTCAAAAGCATCTTTGAAAAAGCTATTCTTTTTTTTTTTTTTAAAAGCTATTCTAATAGCTATTAGAACTAGTAAGTGAATTTACCAATGTTACAGAATATAAGGTCAACAATACAGAAATCAATTGTGTGTCTACATGGTTGAAAGGAATCATTGAAAATATAAATAAAAAACAATACCATTTATAATAGCATTAAAAGACAAAAATGCAAATGGATAAATCTATAGACAAGATTTAACACTGAGAATTATGGAACATTGCTGATGGAAATTAAAGGAGGTCTAAATGGATGAAAAGATTTATCATGCTCATTGATAAGAAGATTTCATGTTAAGGTATCAATAATGTAGGTCTACTTATATAGATCTACAGATTTAAGATAATTCCAGCCAAAATACCAGTAGGCTACTTGATAGCAATTGATAAGCTGATTCTAAAATTTATATGTAAAGGCAAAGAAAATAGAAAAGCCAAAAATAATTGAAAGAGAGAAAAATTAGTAGTGCCTGAGTGGCTCAGTCAGTTAAGCATCTAACTTCAGCTCAGATCATGATCTCATGGTTCATGGGTTCCAGCCCTGCATCTGTGTCTGTGCTGACAGCTCAGAGCCTGGAGCCTACTTCAGATTCTGTGTTTCCCTCTCTCTCTCTGCCCCTTTCCCATTCACACTCTGTCTCTCTCTCTCTCTCAATAATAAATAAACATTAAAGAAAAAGAAAAATTAGAGGATTCACACCATTTGACTTCAAGCTTCTATAAAGCTATACATCAACACAATATTAGGATGAGGACAGACATATAAATTAATGGAATAAACCAAAGAGCATAGGAATAGACTCACATATATGCTTCTTGATTTTTTATGAAAGCATAGATATTTCAACGGATAATTTATAATTTTTTAAATTTTAATTCCAGTATAATTAACATACAGTATTATATTAGTTTCAAGTGTACAATATAGTTTCAGCAATTCTATACATTACTCAGTGTCATCATGATAAGTGTACTCTTTTTTTTTTTTAATTTTTTTTTTCAACGTTTATTTATTTTTGGGACAGAGAGAGACAGAGCATGAACGGGGGAGGGGCAGAGAGAGAGGGAGACACAGAATCGGAAACAGGTTCCAGGCTCTGAGCCATCAGCCCAGAGCCCGACGCGGGGCTCGAACTCACAGACTGCGAGATCGTGACCTGGCTGAAGTTGGACGCTTAACTGACTGCGCCACCCAGGCGCCCCGATAAGTGTACTCTTAATCCCCTTCACCAATTCACTCATTACCTCACCCACCTCCCCTCTGGTAACCATAAGGATTTGGGGGCAGTTTGGGGGTGGGGGGTTGTTTTGTTTTCATAGAGAGAGCACACACACAAACAGGGGAGTAGGGCAGAGAGAGAGAGAGAGAGAGAGAGAGAGAGAGAATCTTAAGCAAACTCCACACTCAGCGCAGAGCCCAAAGTGGGGCCCAATCCTACAACCCGGGATGATGACTTGAGCAGAAATCAAGAGTCAGACACTCAACCAACTGAGCCACCCAGACTCCCCTCTGGTAACCATCACTTTGTTCTCTGTAGTTAAGAGTCTGTTTTTTGGTTTATTTCTTTTTCTCCTTGTTCATTTGTTTCTTAAATTCCACATATGAATGAAATCATATGGTATTTGTCTTTCTCTGACTGACTTAACTTCACTTAACATTATATTCCCTACACCCATCCATGTTATTATAAATGGCAAGATTTCACTATTTTTTATGGCTGAGTAATATTCCATTATATATAATATATATATTATATATATATATCACATCTTCTTTATCTACTCATCTAGATATAAATGATAATTTTCAAAGTTTCATTTATTTAAGTAATCTCTATACCCTACATGGGACTCCAACTCACAACCCTGAGACCAAGAGTCGCATGCTTTTCCTACTGAGCCAGCCAGGTACCAGATAAATGATAATTTTTTAACAATGATACTTGAACATATATCTAATAAAGGACTTCTAATGAAATGATACAAAGAACTTTTATATTTCAATAAGACAAAAAATTCAATTAAAAAAGAAAACAAAATATTTAGACACTTTACAAAAAGAGATATATAGATGGCAAGAAAGTACATGGAAAGTTCCCCACATCAGTACTCATTAAGAAAACCCAAATTAAAATCACAGTGAGATACAGAATTAACAGAATGGCTAAAATTAAACAGGCTGTCATTTCCAAGTGCCAATCAGATGCAGACTGACATAAACTCTGACTCTTGCTGGAGGGAATCAAAATGGTACAGGCTTTTTGGAAACCTGTTTAGAAACTTCTTATAAAGTGAAATACTCACTCTTGGGTATTTATTCTAGGAAAAGAAAACCAGATTTCCTCAAAAAGGCCCATCTCTGAATGTTTATAGTAGCTTTATTCATTTTAACCAAATGTAGAAATAGCACAAATATCTACAGACTGATAAATGGATAAATGAATTGTGATAAATTCATACGATGGAACACTACTTAGCAATGAAGTACAATGAACAATGAAAGCAGGCAACAATATGTTTCTTCCACACATTGACTGTCACAAAGCCTGGGATGATGATGGAGTCATTCTGGACTCTTTCCCTGTTCCCTTCATTTTACATTAACAACCATCAGAGGGGGTGCCTGGGTGGCTCAGTCGGTTGAGTGGCTGACTGAGGCTCAGATAATGATGTCGGGGTTCATGGGTTCGAGCCCTGTGTCTGGGCTCTGTTCTGACAGCTCAGAACCTGGAGCCTGCTTCAGATCCTGTGTCTCCCTTTCTCTCTGCCCCTCCCCCCCGGCTTGCACTCCATCTCTGTCTCTCTCAAAAATAAACATTAAAAAAAAAATCATCAGAGTATCTTGGTTTCTACTCCAGGGCTCAAGGCAGAGTGGTTCAGATTTGCTTAGCCAACCACACACTCAGACATCTCCCTTACTCCACATGTAGCTTGAAAGGGCCTCACACTTCAAGACTATTTATGAGGTTTTGTTGAAACAATAGGACCACAGAAAATAATAAAATGATTCTGGAAGTAGAATTGGACTAAGCACAGTACAAAGAGAAAAAGGAGATTGATAACATTAAATAGCAAAAAGAAAAAGTGTAAAAGCAAAAAGGTCAGCATAAAGAGGCAGTATCTCAAAGGGAGAATGATATGGAAAAAGGATGGTAAGTGGGGAAAATAGAATTTTTATAACAAAGATGCCCTTCCTTCCACAGCACACTCTTGCTCACTTGTGACAGTGGAAGGTAAAAGAGATGCCCACTGGGGACATGAGAGAAGGTTAGCTTTCAGTCAACATTCTTTATATTCTCTACACACTTTGAACTACTCACACACCTCAACTGAAACTTTCTAAGAAAAATAAGACAAATGTTGTTTCAAACAGTTCTAGAGACAGCATGGTGAAAGATACAAGCTTGGAAGTTGCTCAGAAGCTTTGGGTCAAGGCTTTGTCCCACCTCTTTCCTGAGCCAAACACAACCTCCCTGCACCTGCTTTAAGGATAGCATAATAACTAAAGCCTATCTATCCCAGGGCTGAGGAGGGTCGAGTCCACTTAAAAAATCACTACGCAGTATTTAAATGCGAGTTCTTCCTGTTGTCATATTAAACTATGCCACATCAGGGTTGGCCTGTTTATGTCATTCACCTTAGTGATTCAGTTATCATAATGCAAAATAATGCTGATTAAAATTAGTCCATAGGAATAAGCAAGGAAAAGAGAACTGAAATGTGATTATGGTTAACGAACTATTGTGAGCCTTTTTGGTTAAAATATATATATATAGTGTTCTGAGCACAGCACTGATTTACTGCCTTATCAAATGATATCAGTCTCCAAGAGCTATGAGTCACTGGTTTAAAAACTTATCCCACCACACAGCCCTTATTTTTAACTGCCAATGGACAAGCAGAGTGAGCATTGGCTGCTTTTGCCAAAACACTGCAATACTTACTGTTCATCTAAACAGAATAAAGCATCCACGTGGACCCAGCCAGTCTGCTGGCTTCTGGCCTTACTTAAGGTTTTCTATTAAAAGACAGGGCTTTGTCTAGTATTAAGAGACAAAGTAACCCTCCTTAGAAGGGCTAAAGGCTAGCATATTGTTAGTGACATCCAAAAGCTAGTTTTACTTAGATTTCTCCCTTCACCCTATAAACTCACCTCCAGAAATGGTAAATATAGACATCATAAGAATTTCATTTTCAAAGGAAGATTTTTATTTGGTTCTGCCACTGCTATCATCAGAAATCATTCTCTTTTTTTTTTCAAAGGCTATACAGAACCCACACCTTAAAGAACATCTCTTAAATTCAGACCTCAAGACACAATAATTCAAAATCCTCCCTGACTCATCACATAATTCTTACTAGTGCTTAGCTACTGACATTAGAATCTTCTTTTCGATGAACATGTAGTTGCTAGATGGAAAGTCCAGAACATGTTTCCCAAATACATGGCTTGAGAACAAAGATAAGTTTATGTTAGTATCTTAAGAGTCTGGCAGGGACCCAGAATCAGCGTGAGCTCAGCCAAAGTGTCTGTGCACACATATCATCAAACCCTCTGACAGGAAGAAATGCTTCAAGAGTTCTGTCACCATGCCAGGGCCAGCCTCTATTTCCAGCTTTACTGTCTTGGCCAAAGGCTGGAGCTGAGAATGCAAACTGAACGACAGAGTTGCTGAGTGAGCAGCAAAAGAAATGTGCGAGCGGTGAGGGGTGCTGGGGCCATCCTTCTTTCCCTGTGCAGGCTGACTGTTAACATTCACAGTGCTAAGTAAGGGACTTGCTGGGAAGACTGGCCATCACTTACAATCACAGCAGAAGCTGGGGAAGTTCTAATTTTGCACACCAAGACAAAGACGAGTCACGTAATTTGTTCAAAATCACACAACGAATTAATTTCAGAGCCAGCTCATAAGATCCGTTGTCTTAATTTATTCATTTACTCAACAGGTATTTGTAGAGGTCCACCTATGTGATGAGCACCAGGCTCTGTGCCTCAGATGAGCAAATCTCAACCATGGTCCAGGCACACTTGGGCAAAAGAGTCCTTATGAACAGCCACAGACTAATCTAAAAATATAACTGCTGCCACTAGATCTTCTGAGAAAAGGATATGCCATCCCCTTGGACTTTCATGAACAGCTACATGAAATGTTACCCAGGGCCAACCTATACTCCTCTGACCAAATCTTTCACTATCTCCCCCACTTACTCTCTCCAGCACATCTTGGGTGTTCCTCGAACCAGCCCAGTATGTTCCTGCCTCAGGAATGTCACATACCCAGTTTTTGCTGTCTGGAATGCTCTTCTCCCGAACAGATGCTTTACTTCTTTCCAATGTCACCTTCTCACCTTTTCGGTGAGATCTTCCCAAACAATCTGATTTCCAATTGCAAAACCCCCCAACATACATACCAAGCACTTCCTAACCCCCTTCCTTAATTTATATTTATGATATATTTACTTGTTTATTGCCAATGCACCCCCCCCTCACTCCATGACCTAAGCTCCATTTTTACAGGTGTATTTACTGCTTTATTCTTAATACTTACAACAGTGCTTGGCACATTGTAGGTGTCAGGAAATATTTGTTGAATACAAGAATAATAAATAAAAACATGCCTACTATGTGTCTGGCATGTAGTAAGCATTCAATAAATGGTAGCTACTATTAGAATTTGCTATAGTGAAATTATGCAAGCTATTGATCAAAAGGACAAAATCCTCTAGGGCATGCAAAATCTCCTCGTTAACTTCTACAGAGCATTCTTCCTAGTTGCTAAGATATAACAAAGGCCTGCTTCTTTTATCCCTAGATCACTAATATACATTCAAAATGGGTTCAACAAATGATTTTTTTATGGAGATCTTAAGTTTCTGAGCAAAACCTCCTGTGTAAAATTCGCAGCAGTTTTGTATCATAATTTTTTTTAGCAACAAAAAGAAATTGACAACTTATTTTCGCTTGTTATTTATCTCAGTACTTCGGGTTGTTATTGATTGTACATAAGAATATGCCTCAAATGCCTCCAACTTAGGATAAAGCACATTCTTTTTTCATTTCATATTTTTTTCCATTGTCTTTAGTTTCCTCCCTCATACACAGCAAATTGTATCACTGTGACTGACAACTATTTTGCCAACATTTCAGGTATGTTTTTCAACTTTTTGCTTTTCTATTCTCTTTATCCACACATCAAATAATTTTTTTTTTCCTTTTGGCTTGACTACTGTTGCATCCTGTTTCATTCTGAAGATGATATGTTATTTTAATTGACAAAACCCAGGTGTTCAAAATAGTAATTTTATTTTCTGTACCTCATATTCAATTTAAGACCTCATTTTTCCCTGATGAAAATATAACTACTGTTATTGAGTGCTTCCTACGTGTCAGACATTGTTGTAAGAGAATCATCTCACTAATTCTCATATTAGTCCAATGAGATACCCATATTACAGAGGAAGAAAGTCAGGTACAGAGAAGTTAAATATCTTCACTAGGGTCATATAGCTGATAGTGGGAGACCTGGGATTCATATATAGGTGGTGTGATGCCAGAGTTGATTGTCCCAGCCACTCCACTACAGTGATCTCTTTTAAAAGTTGCTAGAAAATGCGATCCATATGCAATATGCATTCTTTTTGCAAGACGTCCTGGTAATGGGTCCTCTGTTCTCAGCTCAGCCATTGTCACGGATGGAACTCATATTCATCAGGATCATGTCCCTTAAGAGCCAAAGCCTCTTATATTATTATTGTTGTTATTATTCTTATTTTATTTTGTTAATTCTCCTTAATTTTTGAATTTTGTTAATTCCATTTTTTTTTTAAGTAAGCTCCATGCCCAGCATGGGGCCCAGTGTGGACCTTGAACTCAGGACCCTGAGATCAAGACCTGAGCTGAGATCTAGAGCTGGACTCATAACCAACTGAGCTACCCAGGCTCCCTTTAGTTCTGACTTTTTTAAGTGGTTATGTGTTACCACTTAAATTTTTTTTTACTTTATTTATAAATTTATTTATTTATTTATTTATTTATTTATAAAATTTATTTCTAATGAAATAAATAAATAGTTTTTATTTCCATGATTTTTTTTTCTTCTGTGATCAGGATTCTATACAGTAAAAGCTTTCTCCACCTTTCCCACTAGACTAAAAGCTCTGTAAGAGCAAGTCTTATGTCTATCTTATTCATAACTGTGCACTCAGAGCCAAGCATAATGCCAGGCGTAAGTCTGGGGTTCAATGCATATTTCTTTGAACAAATTGAAATTGAATTTCCTCTCCCTTTTTTTATTCAATTTATTATATTATGATTCCATACTCCTGCCTTGAGAGAACCTCAGAATATTCATTAAATATATAGATACATCTATATATTTATATCTATATATTTAATGAATATATATCTATATATTTATATAGATATAAATATCTATAGATATAACATATCTATATATTTAATGAATATATTGGCAAAGTACACTACAATTGAAGACTGAAGACTTGTTTTCAAATATCTTTCAGAAATGGAATTAGCTTATCCCAATAGCATATTCATGATGCTGCAGTTTTCTTTCTCACCCCCAGTAATTGTTCAACATGGAGTAAGGCATCTGGCAAACTGGTGAGGCTGTCACCCAGTTGAGAGAACATGGGTGTGCTTCAGAGTAGGATTTAATTTTTGTCAAAGATGTGGGCACTTGAAGAAAGGAACAGCATGTGAAGGTGCATGAGTGAACAGTTTAGCAGGGTACTGGAGTAGAGAGTAAAACATCACCAGACTGACAGACCACACTCCAGGTTTCTACCGCCAATTCTGCCACTTGTTAATTGGACAAGTCAATGGATCTCCATCACTGCCACCGTGCCACCATCCTCTTCACAGTCCTAAAAATATCTAACACATACAAAATGCCTACCAGCTTTCGTGAATTACTTCATTCAATCATTACAAAAGACCTATGAGGTAAAGACCATTATTATTATCATCAAACTAATGCAGATGAAGAAACCAAAGCATAGAGAAATTTAGTAACTTACCTAAGGTCAATATTAGGTAAGGGCACAACTGGACTTTAAATCTTAACAATCTAGGGGCACCTAGGTGGCTCAGTCAGTTAAACATCCGACTTTGGCTCAGGTCATTATCTCACATTTCATGGGTTCGAGCCCCATGTGGGCTCTGTGCTGATAGCTCAGAGCTGAAGCCTGCTTCAGATTCTGTCTCCCTCTCTCTCTGCCCCTCCCCAACTTGCACACACATGCGCTCTCTCTCTCTCTCTCTCTTTCTCTCTCTCTCTTTCCCTCTCAAAAATGAATAAACATTAAAAAAGTTAAACCCTAACAATCTAGTTTGAGGGGTGCCAGTCAGTTAGTGTCCAACTCCTGATCTCAGCTTAGGTCATGACCTCACTGTCATTGGATGGAGCCCCACATTAGGCTCTGTGCAGATGGCATGGAACCTGCTTGGGATTCTCTCCTTCCCCCCCCCCTCTCTCTCTCTCTCTCTCTCTCTGCCCCTCCCCTGCTTGCCCACATGATTTCTTTCTTCAAAATAAATAAATCAACTTTAAAATGTCTTTACAAATTAAATAAATAAATAAACAAACAAATATAAAAAATAATTTGAAGAAACCAATGCATGGAGAAATTCAGTAACTTAGATAAGGTCAACATTAGGTGGGGGCATAACTGGGCTTTGAATCTTAACAATCTAATTCTAATTCTTAAATCTAACAATCTAATCTAATGCCCAAACTCTCCATCAGTCCTTCCTATCAAACCCTTGTAAGACTCAGTTTTCTCATGAGTTTTCTCTATCAGAAATTAAATTAAATACATCAAGTCCTTCACAGCTCCAAAAGTCTATTATTCTAAATAAAACATAGCCAAAATAACCCTTCACATATTCAGTAATATACATACACATATAATCATGAGTTCGCTAATAATAATTTAGCATGAAAGGTCAGCTTCCCTTAAATGACAATTATTAACATCTGGGATCTGACTGATACTTCTTTATTGCTCAGAGCAGGCCAAGGTTGCACACAAGGAGTGATTACAGAAGAGGCACTATACTATCTTAAGGCAAGCTGGCTATAGGACTTGAGATGAGCTGTGCCCCTGTTCTCAGCATCTAAGCAAGTCAGACAGCTGGGGTCTCCGAAACCCCCTAACTATAAATGTCTATCTAGCATCCTAAATGAGAGTAACAGCTATCATCGAACTTTCAAATGTTTTTCCTGCCTTTAGTCCTACATCCACAATCCTAAACCTGCCTACAGAAGTGTTTCTCAAACCATGGTGACAGACTGTTTTTTTTCCGGTTTTACTAAAGTGACAGACTGATTTTTAAACTCAAATCCATTGTGAACCAACAGGTTAAAGATTTTCGATTTTATCTTTGCAAGGTATAATGAAATGAACTTCTAGAAAACTATATTTTAAAAGATATACAAACTCAACAGACCTAAAATTGCATTTCAATAAATCTAATCAGAACAAACATAACAGGAAAAAATTATAGGAACCACATACATTGGTTATTGAAAGTATGTATGTTGAAGATCAAAATGGAGAATGTTGATTATACTCATAAGTTTTGTCATTCACAATCAAAAAACAAAAAGTTATAAAGGAAATAGCAATTCCCTGTATTAAATTGCTTTCCTCACACTTTGATGAACACTGTATATCAATAGTTGAACCTATTTTCTGCTTAATTATCTAGGTTGGACTGATGACAATGCTACTCTCAGGGGATAATATACATCTATGTTTTGTTTTATTAACATTTATAACAAAGAAATCAGTTTCACACAATAAACTGACAAGAATGGAAGAAAATGAATTACAGTAAGCTCAGGATATTTGTTTTTAATTTTTATCAAAAGTGAGGCAAGTAATGTTGTATATTCAAAATCCATCTTTAATCTTTTATCAGTAAACAGCTGCAACAATTTATCGTGTAAAGTCATGGTTAAATTTATATATCTTTCAAAATTAAAAACAATGTTGGATCCACTATTTTTTTTGATGCTTGTGTCTTCTTTTGATACAAAGTAAAATTCCAAACATTTTAAGGCACTCACAGATGTGCAATGCCCAGGTCATCAATTATCTCACTTATACTTTCCGTTAAATTATGTAATATGTCATAAAAATTTATAGAAATTATTCCTCTAAGCTTCTAACTCTCAATTTTACCCTTCAGTTTTATCTACTATCGAAATATATTTTGTATTCCTTCCTTGCATGGATGTATTTAGGTCACTGAAAATACCAATGATGTCAGATATATAAACAAATTTATACTGTCCAATTCACAACTTTAACATGTTGAGATTAAACCAGGTGCCTGAATGGCTCAGTCAGTTAAACTTCCAACTCTTGATTTCGGCTCAGGTCATGATCTCACAGTTCATGAGATAGAGCCCCACATTGGGCTCTATGCTGACAGCATGGAGTGTGCTTGGGATTCTCTTTCCCTCTATCTCTCTCGCTTCGCCCCTACCTCATGTGCATGCATGCTCTCTCTCTCTCTCCTAATAAATAAATAACATTAAAAAAAATAAAATAAAGGGTACATGGGTGGCTCAGTCTGTAAGGGTCTGACTTCGGCTCAGGTCATGACCTCTCAGCTCATGGGTTCGAGCCCCACATCAGGCTCTGACAGGCTGCTGACAGCTCAGAGCCTGGAGCCTGCTTCAGATTCTGTGTCTCCCTCTCTCTCCCTGCCTCTCCCCTGCTAATGCTCTTTCTCTCTGTCTCTGTCTCTCTCTCTCTCTCTCTCTCTCTCTCAAAAATAAATAAACATTAAATTTTTTTAATAAAACAAAATGTTGGGATTAAAATGCTTTCTTATCTTACAGAAAGACTTAGAGATCCTTTCCTCGTTCAAATATTCTCAACAGAACTTTTTCCCTCTATAATCATTATAAGTCAACATGCAAAAACAGTTTCTTATGATCAGTTTTCATACCATTCACACCATCACATAATAAAGAGAATAATGCAGTAGAATTAAACACCACCACCTTAACATAACTCAAAATGCTTACTATGACACTAAGCACACTGTATAGTTCAGCTGACATTTTTCTCATTAACAAGACTTTCTCAGTGAAGGAGAAATTATGTGAAAGTATTAAATTACAAGCTTCTCAATCTGGCTGTTTATTCCAGAACACCTGTCTATCATTGCAGCTGCACCATTAGAGGATACTTGCACATAAAACTTAAGCTATAAACCACATTGGCTGACACTGGTCACATGCTTAGATATTGCGGTAATAATCAAAGTGCAATAAGTGTTGCTAGACATTTGTTATTTATTTACCTCATGTAGACCCATTATAAACAGTTGAGAACTGGCACTACACCTTGATCTACAAAATTCCACAAATCTATATCTCACTCAGTTCTCCAATCTTGTCTAACGCCACTTTCCCCTCACTCTTTCTACTTTGGTCATATATAAATACCCCGTGTTCTCTTCCCTTTTACACTCTATACTCCTCCTATGATAATGTGTCATCTTTATACCTATTTAATGTCTATGTTCCCTTCTATAACATAACCACCATAGGAACAGAGGCCATGTCTACTTTCTTTTATCATGAAATGTCAAACGCCAGGAACACTGCAGGTGTTCAATAAATGTTCACTGAACAGAATTTTTCTACAGCAGTTTACAGAGTAGAGCCACAAAAATGTCTTATATCTTTAGGAAAAAAATATAAAATAACATTTTCAGACTCATTAAGTAGCAAAGTGAAAAATTACCCCTCACTTTGGTAGTATAAATGCCTCCTCCTTCTAGGGACTATTTAGTTCTGAGCCCTCTGGAAGCAGACAAAGAAAAGGAATAAAGGAGTAGGGGAGTGAGATAGGAGGGGAGGGAAGGCAGAAACAAATGAATAAAGAAGCCAAATTGGGACAACAGTATAAAAGCAATTAAATTGCCTGTATTAATGACCTTTTCTTTATCTGGAATAGCTTTTCATCTCTCACTTTGCACTCCCACTCTCACCCCGTACCCAGCCCGATGAACTTCCATTTGTCTTTCAAGACTCACATGATTATCACCTCCCTTACACACACACACACACACACACACACACACACACACACAGAGAGAGAGAGAGAGAGAGAGAGAGAGAGAGAGAGCGAGCTAGGGTTGAATGCTCCCATGTCTCTATTGCAAAAATTCTTCAAATTCCTAGCACTCAGTATTCACCTCTGGTGCAATATAGACTATATCATTATTACAAAGTTATTTATTTGTCTATCTTTTCTCTACCTAGAATGTATCTTCCTTGAGGACAGGAATTCCTGCTCACCTCTGAGGTTCCAACACTTAGTTTACCACCTGACCCAGTGAAGATTTCAATATGTTTGCTGACATAATGAATGAATGAGGTTTATGTCTATTTTCCTACCCATAAGAAGTCACACAGTGGAGGTGAGGGATGGGAGGTGAGGGAGAATAAGGAAGGAAAAAAAAAAAAAGACTGAGTAGGGGATGGGGGATGGAACTTAGACCATATGGCAGTCGAAGGAACTCAAAGGTGAAGTAAATGAGGACAAATATGTGGGAGAAAGGATAGATAAGAAAAAAGATGCACAAAACATTGTTGAATTGTCACAAAACACACTTTAATAAACTATGGGATTTTATCATATTGTCTTTTTCTCTTTACTTGAGTATCTTTGTTCTTTTGCTTATTCATATATTTTTTCAACAATAATTTATTGAAAACTTACTTTATGGAAAGTGTTGTACTAGATTCTGGGAATATGGAGTTAGAAAACTGAGCTACTGAGGAAGTCATTACAATACAGCATGACAAGAGCAAGAACAGAGATTTATAGACAACAGAATAAGGGCAGAGGAAAAGGATATCTAAACCACCAGACCCTGCAGGTTCACCATATGGCTCATTTCGACACCTCAATAAAAGAGAGGATTCATACTGTATCAATCTTCCTGAAATGGGTTCCCAAAGCTATGTTTTGGGATGATAAAACATTCTGTGACTTAAAGTTTCTTTTCATATTTCTCAGTGTTAAAACTTAGAGTTTTGTCTTTAATCAGTTTTAATAACAACAAAAATATATCAGACTTTTCCGATTTAAGCCATCTTCTAAAGCTAAGCAGACAGGTGATTTTTCACATTTTGTGGATTACTTTTTATTTTTACTTTTCTATAGCAAAGAGATAAATTCTGTCCCACCTAAAGTAATGGGGAAAGTACTGATTTCTAAACTTGTTAATTTCACTTTGCTGACATTTTGCCTTGAATTTATGACACAGATGAATGATAGTCTAATAGAATAATTTACTTAACCTGATGTACTAGCATCAATATTTGCATTACTGCCATTTCTGTAAAACCTCAAAATTCGAAATCTGAGGTATTCCCTTGAGTGTGTGATTTTTTAATTGGAAATCTGCTAATAATTAATATATCATAATTTACAAACCATACTAATTTAAAATCATTTAGTGCATACAAATAAAATAAATGTTTATCTAAGTTCATCTTTATACAAAAAGTTTACATTAAAAAAAAATTAAACCTCAATTACATCCTGGTTTCTAAGATATAATGATAACATGATGTAGAAGTTGAAAATGATGGTATTGCATACTGAATTTTCATTTAACTGATTAAACTGCTTGCTATGTTTTTATAGTTCAAAGAAACTGTGAAGAGGGTTGGTAGAATAGGACAAGTCCCTTTTTATAAGAAATTCTAGCTAGCTATTTTCTATAGTTTGTAGTATGAAATCATATATCACCCCCCACCTTTAATTTCATGCCAGTACCAGCACCCCAGGGCACACCCTTCCACCTTGAGAGTCACAGTCTTAAAGGAGTCATTCAATCTTTCTTTGGTGGCATTATATCATCAACACAGATGGAGTAAACAACTGGGTTACATTATCATCTAACATAACTACACTGGTAAACACTGAATCCAGCAATTAATAAAACATGTAAATTTATAAATAGAAAAGATTTTGTTAAATTTGGTTTTTTAAAGTGCTATAGTCTGATTATTTAAGCTAGAGAAAATAAAGCATTTAGTGTATTACAATGAAAGAAAAAAGTAAAAGAGTCTGGGATGTCTGTGTAGGTCAAAGTAACTGAAAGAGTGTTACTATTCAGTAAGATAGGGAGAGAGGCTATCAGGGCAGGTCTTAGTTTGTCTGAATCAGAAGGCAAAAAAATGTCATTTTTTAAAGGCTAAAAGTTGTGCCACTTCACAAAAATCATCCAACTAAGCAATTCTTGATGGTTGCTAAATATATATGCTAGTGTAAACTAATATGAAATACAAAGCAGAGTTTAAAAAAAGAAGAAAATGTATATTTTAGTTCAAAATATCCAGCCGAGGTTAGCTCTATAGGCTTCCTTAAATAAGCTGACAGGAGATTTTTTAACATCTTCATCTATTTGTTAAGTGCCCTCTGTTAATAAATGACAGAAATTAGTGTAATTTAAAATTTTAATCAAAGTCAACTAACATTTCTTAAAGTCACTCTATGACCAAGGTATACACAGGAGTAGTAAAAGCTACAATGATGTAGATTTCCAAGGCCATGTGCCCTAAAGGAAGATGTAGTCTAGTCGCAAAGACATGTGTGTGTACACATGAAAACAACTGGGCAAAGCAAAATGTAATTGGTTCTACTGGAGAGAAATTATTCAAAGCACTAGAGGAACACAGAGGACAAAGGCAATAGATTAACTGGGATACCAGTGGAATTTTCTTAGAGGAGAGGGTATTTGTCCTGGGGCGTTAAGATAATTAAGTTAGTATTTAAAGGGTAGAAAGAGGAATGAGGAATATTTCAGATAGATGACATGTCAGAAGCAAATGTTTCCTTCCTGTCTGATGAATGAAAATCTAGTTTAGATGGATAAGGTGGACAAATAAGAAATAAGGATGAACAGGTAAGTGAAGTCCTAGCTTTGAAAGCCACAGTCACTCTGGACTTTATTTTGAAAACAATAGGAAACTGCTGAAAGTTGTTAAGCACAAGAGTGACTGAATCAGAGAATTTCAAAATGTCCTTTGTTGTTTTGTGTGAAGAAATATTAAAAATATCACTGACATGCTTTCATGAAAAGGCCCATCTATACAGTGCTGGTGAAATACAGAATGTTAAAAAGAATCTGTGAATCCTCTGAAATTTGACAAGATGACTGTGAGTAATAATCACCTACTGAGGTTGATTGAATACCTGTCAGGGTTGCCAGATCCCAGAACACATTGCAAAAACGGATCATAACATTCTTGGGTACAACCAAAAAAACAATGAAAGTTCACAGTTACAAATAAGATGTGGAAAAGAGTGTTTTCCAATGTTCAAACTTAGCATCTTCAAAATCGAGGCAAATGAATATGTATGTCAGGAGCACTCAAAACAAATCTATCAAATGTTTAGGACTCTTTTGGATCACTAGCTATAAAGACAGCAAATTAAAAGACAAAATGCTTTTTTTTTTTTTTAGAACAACTGTACCTTACTTCATTGCACTGAATATCTCAAATATAAGGAAAATGGGAAAAAGCTAAATCAGACACTGGAATAAAAATAAGGCTATATGTTCAACAAATTCTATTTTATTCTAAAGATACAAGAATACATTCCCTAAGCCCTCTTGTTTAGGAAGAGCTCTTGATTGAGTTATGGCCAGCATGGGTAGAAATGATATTCAACACTCCCAAGTCTGGTTCCTGAAACCTCTGTGCTCTTGGTCCTTGCATTCTGGCCAGATGCAAAAATATCCAGTAGATTGTTCTGAGACTCTTGAAGATTTAAAAAACAAAACACAACAAAACCCACATGAATGAAGATGAAATCTCTGGATGACTATGTGGAGGGGGGTCCTCCTCCAACTTCCTGATGACGCTCATTGGATTATGACATGAGCTTGAAATAAAAGCTACTGAGATTTGGGACTGTTTGTTATATTAGTTTGCACATCCTTACTAATACAGACTCCCAAAACTTATATTTAAAAATCAGAAAAGTTACACAATATGTACTCTAATCCTCTGCAAAGCACCTCAGGGGGCTTTCAGAGCTATAAATAATAAAAATACTATGCTATAAATATAACCAAATTTACAGTATACTAAAAAGTAAAGCTGGAAAGAAATAACTTAAGGGAATAGGATAGAGTCACTAGTCGTTACTTTTTGAAATAAGGTAGCCCAATAGTTTACTAGGGATTTGGTTATTCCATGGTAATTCTCCAGGGGGCATTAGCCAATGAAAGTAAGACACAGATTCAGGAGGTGACAAAAGAATCATGAACACTAAAAGACTGGACCAACTGTTCTCCACCTTTATGAGTTAAAAAAAAATCTCATGATGTACATTTTTTTCTTATACTTTCATGTAAGTTTATTTTCATATTTTTCTTAGGATTTTCTTTCTTACTTCTTCTAATGTATTTGTATTTGTGAGCATGAATTTCCTCACTATCTATTCTTGATGTACGTCACCTCTTCTGGACAATTTTCTATTTTACGTGGTATTTTTTATACTTTAAGTTTTCCTTTCTAATACTTCTTATTGTTCCAGGCATATGTTCCATTGACTGTATAAATTTTATCTGAGATTATTCTAATTTCCAAATATGTTTCTTCTATGAGAAATGCTTTCTTTCAGTAGTATAGGTTTTTAAAATGAGTATTCAATAAGACCAGACTGACCAAGGAAAACACAGGGATCAGAAAATGGATATGAAATCAATTAATATAAATTCCTTCTGTAGTATCTGGTCATCTGAGCACTGACAGATCCTTAACATCTTTTCCCAAAGTACTTTTTAAGATAAACTATTTTAGGGGCGTCTGGGTGGCTTGGTCGGTTAAGTGTCCAACTTCGGCTCAGGTCATGATCTCACGGTCTGTGAGTTCGAGCCCCGCGTCGGGCTCTGTGTTGACAGCTCAGAGCCTGGAGCCTGTTTAAGATTCTGTGTCTCCCTCTCTCTCTGCTCCTCCCCTGTTCATACTCTGTCTCTCTCTGTCTCAAAAATAAATAAACGTTAAAAAAATTTAAAAAAAAAGATAAACTATTTTAAGATGAATTATTGTATATCTTTTGGGGGCTCGTATCATCACCATCAGGTTATCCTGCACTCTGCAAATGAATCATACATTATATGACTTTCTTTCATAGCCCCAGCTGTGGTTCTACTGGAGAGAACTTTGGTCTGGATCCTCACAAATAGCTATCCCTTTGGTGTGATCATCATACACATATTCATTTACTAAAAGTTCAATGAAGGTCTACTACGTACCAGGTATCGGTGAATGCCAATGGACAAAAGACAAAAATTGCTACCCTTGCAGAGGCTAATTTTGGTGGGGAAAAGAAGGAGACAAATAACAAACTAAATGAAGTACAATTAATTACCCAGTAGGTAGATAGTATTAAGCATTATAAAACAATAAAATAAAATCTTTAAATACAGTGTTTAGTAAAGGCCTTACAAAGATGGGCATTAGAGTCAAGCCCTAAAGGAGGCAAGGAGGTGACCGTGATGATACCTTAGAAAAGAGGGTCTCTAGCAGAAGAAACAGCAAATGTATTGAGGTAGGAATGTTTTGGGCACCCTGGAACAGAAGGAGGACAGTGTGCCGGAGAAGCAGTAGTATGACTGGGACTCGGGGGAGAGCAAGAGGAGACAAGGCCAAAGACCTGACAGGACACCAAATCATGTGAGCCTTGTGAATCACTGTAAGAACTTTGTCTTTTTCTTTAAATGAAATGGAAAGTCACTGAAGAATTTTTTTTTATTTTTTTAATGTTTATTTATTTTTGAGAGAGAGGAGCGGGTGGGGAGCGGAGGTGGTGGATACACAGAATCGGAAGCAGGATCCAGGCTCTGAGCTGTCAGCACAGAGCCTGAGGCAGGACTCAAACCCACAAACTGTGAGATCATGACCTGAGCCGAAGTCAGACGCTTATTCAACTGAGCCACCCAGGTGCCTCAGTCACTGAAGAATTTTGAACAGAGGTGTGATATTACATGACTTAGAGTTAAAACATTTAATTCTGCCTGCTGTGTGTTGACAATGACAGGAGAAATGGGTAAAGCAGTCAGGAGATGATTCCAATAATCCAGGTGAGACATGATGGTTCAAACCAGGGTAACAGTGGGTAGATATTGTGAGAAGTGGCGAGATTCTGAATATATACAGTATACAGAGAAGATGGCACCTTTACCGATAGATTAGATATGAAGTACAAGAGAGAGGAATCAAGAAGGACTTTAAGATATCTTACCTGGACAAGTAGAAGGATAAAATTGGCATTTACTGAAATGGAAAAACTAGAAGAAGAACTGGTTTGGGAAAGAGAAGCAGGAATCAAAAGGTAAGTTTGGGATACATTAAACTTAAGATGAGTGCTGGGCATCCAAAGTGGAGACACTGAGCTGGCAGCTGGAGTTATATGATGGGGATTCAGAAGAAAGGCACACATGGGAAATATAAGCCTGGAAGTCATTGGCATGAATATGACATGTCTACCCATAAGATTAAATGACATCACAAAAACTATGAGAATAGACAAAGAGAATCATAAGAGTTCTGGGGCATTCTGACACTAAGAGCTTTAAAAGAAGAGAAATACATAGCAATGCACTGAGAACAAGAGGCGAGTGAATTCTGAGCAAAACCAACAGAGGGTAGGGTCATGGAAGGTCAAGTACTCCTGTTCGTAGGTCAAATAAAATGAGGATTGATATTTGATCTTTGAAGATAGCAACATGGAGATCATTAGTAACCTTGACCAGAGATATTTCAGTTGAATGATGGAAGCAGAAGCCTGATTAGAATGTTTCAATAGGAAATGAAGACAGTGAAATCCAAGACAATGAAGATAGATAACTTTTTGGAATAATTTTGCTATAAAAGGAAGGGGAGAAATGCAGTGGTAGCAGGAGGGGAGGGAGAGTAGGATAAAAGGAGGTTGTCTTTGTTTTCAAACTTAAAGATGGGAATGTAACAGTATGTTTGTAAGATGGTGGGAAAGAACCATTAGGGAGGAAAAACTAGTGATTAGAAGAAAAGAGGGAAAGTCACTGCCGGGATGTTCTTAAGCACATTTGAGAAATGGAATCAAATCCACAAGTAGACAGTTGGCATTTACTGGGATTGTGGATACTTCTTTATCTATACTAACAAAAGAGACAACAGAGCTTAGGCACAAAGGCAGAAAGTGGTTAAATGTGGTGGTTCTCTTCTGGTTGCTTCTATTTCCTCAGTGGAATAGAAAGAAAGGTCATCATCTGCTTAAAGTTAGGATGGAGGAGACAGGTTGGAGCTTTGGGGAAGGAGGTGAAAGTATGAGATAAGCAACTAGAACTATGGAAGTGTGAGTGGCCTGGGGAAATATGATTGCCAGGCATCGTTCTAAGTCTACTCAAATATAGTGATCAGGAATTTGAATTGAGACCAATAAGTCTGGGAAGCTATGCAGACTAGATTAGGAACAGAAGAAGAGTTATATTTAACCAGTCTTATGATGGCCCAGTAGAGTATTTAAAAAGGAATAATACAGTGATTAATCATGAAATTTAATTTACATGACAGTAAAAAATGAAGGAAATAAGGAATAGTAGGGAAGTAGAGGTCAAAGAATTGTTGAATCAAGGGTATTAGAAAGTAAAGTGGAAATAAGACTTTATAGCAAGAGAAGGATGCTTACAAGTGAGATTACAGCAGCTGTTAGTTATTATAAGGTCTGAATGAACACAGGGATATGTCTGAGGGAGGGTGGAGGACAAGCTCACGGAAAGAAAGGATGTCAAGGAACCAAGTGGCTCGAGTGGTAGAAAGATCGTGTTCATTAAAGAATCATGGCCGGAGCAGTATTTGAAGATGTGAAAGTGAGCCAGGAGTTAAAACATTGAATAAATAAGTCTACATTCAACAAAGAGTCTAAAGTAAGTGAGTTGATGAACTTTGGGATACTGAAGATGGGTCTTCATCATAAGAAATGGGAACCTGCTTTTTCCTTTTACAGAGTATTAATGACTACACAGAAAAGAAAGATAATTGAGAGCTATTTCAACCATGAAGAATAAAAAAGGATATATTAATTAGCAGGTAAATCATCCTGATATATTTAAGGTTGGATCATACCTTTCCAATCTATAGGAGTCCTTCAAAAAAGAACCCATATGATGAATGTATTTCTACTTGCCCTGAAAGAAGAATCAGCTGACACATTATATTTAGATTTACTCTTAAAGTATTTGATCATAAAAAACACCTATACAAAGAGCACATAAGAGAAATTATTAAATCAATATAATGTTCTATTAAGGAAGTCTAAAAAGTAAATAAGCAGCTATCTTTAAAAATAAAGTACTATTTCTCAAATGTGGGATCAGAAGGAATAGGGAAGGAAATGATTGAACCATTTAAGATGAGATCATTCCTTCCCTGAGTATTCTAACTACTGTAAGTCAACAGGGAAATCTGCAGGTTTCAGAAAACTGTCTTGATCATTCTGAACATTGATTACATTCATTCCATCTTAAGGAGACTATTAAGAAATAACATATATTTCTAGGGGTGACCATGCAGCTATATGATGGCATTGTGATTCAGCAGCAGTTAAACACTAAATATTTCAGTAGATTTTAAATCATATTCACAAATTCCAATCGTTCACAAAGAGAAATAGATGAAACACCACAAAAAAAGCAAATGTATCTGTTTGTTGCCTCCCTCCACCCAAAAAAAGAAACTACAAAACTCTTGCAGGTGCCTTGGCTTGGGTGAATGCATCAAATTAAAAGTAAATGAAAGCTAGAGAAGATGCCTGTCTGTCAAGACTGGATATTTAACTATGTGATCAGTTGCTGGGGAAACAAATATGACTAAAAGACATATCCCTGCCTTCAGGTCACCCATAAACTAGAGGGCAAGACATGCATGTAAGCAAAATATACATGTACAATATATATTTGTACATAAAATGCTAGGGGACCAGCAGGAGGGGGTGAGTAAATCTTTCTGAGAGAGTAAGTAAGGCAGGGTCATGGGTGACATTTGAACTGGCCCTTGAGGACTGAGTTGGAGTTCAGATTGAAGGAGGTCTACCTGCTACATGTGTGTGCTGGGAGACGGTGGTATTAGGAAGGAAGGGGATGTAGAGGGGAGAGGATCAGCAAAATCTAGAGGAATGAAAATGCACAGCACATTTTAGTTAATGGTGAAGAGAAAGGTCTGATTTATAAAGAGAAACAATGGATGACGAATTTGTAAAATGAAACCAGAAATGTAGCCTCGTAAGTCATTTGCTTTTAAGACTTCACATTTCATCCTATTAAGCAGTTACTTGCCAAAGTGTGTCTCACAGAATATTAGCTGTATCGGATGTCGATGGATATAACACGAAAAAAAAAAATGGCACCTCTGATAAGGTTAAACAAAATTTAAAGGATTTCTTTACTCTAGGACTTCTTTGAATTTCTTTTTTTTTTATGTTTATTTATTTTGAGAGAGAGACAGAGAGAGGGAGCATGCATGCTCCACATGAGTGGGGAGGGGCAGAAAGAGAAGGAGAGAGATAATGCCAAGTAGGCCCCACTGTCAGAGCAGAGCCCCATGCGGGGCCCAGTCTCTCAAACTGGAAGACCAAGACCTGAGCCAAAATCAAGAGTCTGACGCTTAACTGACTGAGCCATCCAGGCGCCCCTCTACACTTCTTAATATCCCAATACACATTGTGAATCTCAAAAGCAAAATAGCATATGCAGTTTTACAAACTAATTTGATCACAGAACCCCCTTTTTTAAGAAGTATATTAGAGAACTAATGTTCTGTGGGAATGTACTCTTAAAATTGCTGCTGAGGCAATGGGGAAATCACTGCAATGTTTCCCACGACATGACACCATACATCTATTCCTCCACCCAATAAACATTTATTTAGTACCTTCTACATGCTAAGCCTAATAGTGCATAAAAGTACACGAGCCTCATAAATTCAGATTATGGTCATATGAACAAAACTAATATTAGATGCATACTGGTTTAATCTGAACAAAACAAAAATGAACTTGGATTCTTACTGCAAAGGATCCACATTCATCATGGTGTAGTAGTAGTTAGGAGTGGAGACTCGGAAGCCAAACTGCCTGGGATTAAACCATAGCTGTTCCACTTACTAGCTGTGTGATCTTGGGCAAATTACTTAACCAATCTGTGCTGCACTTTTCCCCTCCGTAAAATGTGAATTGTAACAGTACCTAACTCAGAGGTTGTTCTGATGATTAGGTAAATTGAGTAAGTTAGTATTTATAAAGTGTTTAGAACAGCCCCTGACATAAAGTAAGGACAATGTGCTTTGTTAAATAAATAAAATATATATGCCAGGGTCAGAGGGAATATTCTTCTTTCCTTTCCTAAAGTATTTTGTTGCACATTTACTCTGGGAAATTTTTATAATAAATCAGCAGCCTATTTAGAGATTGGTGAAAATGAGGTAAACACAAGACCATTTGGGATCTTCTTTTAAGTGAGAAACTTTACTGAAATATCCATCTCTACCTTAGGTAGTGCATCGTGGTCTCCTAGCTCTCATTACTTTCTCCACATATTGGTTGGAAAAATCAGGATACAAAAATATTACAGCAGGATGAAGGAATAAAGGCGAATGCTAGTTTCTTCTTTATACTTTTTCTTATTTTTCAAGTTGTCCAAAATCAGTATGTATTATTTTTGCATCCAGAAAAAACGTTATTTTAAAAGGTCAGCTTTCAAACTAGTGTTAGAAACAAAGATGAATTATGATATAGTAACATATAGAAGCCAGAGATAATTGGGAGGTCAAGGTAGGATTAAGCATTACATTTCGAGTTAGAAAAAGTTGTGAATTTACCAAAGAAATTCCAAAAATATTAATATGATAAAAAATTCATAAACATTAACATATTATTATTAAAAAGTGATCTGATTCACATTGAAATCATAGCTGCTTAAAAATTCAGTTCACTGTACCTTCTTGACAGAATTTAAAAAAAAAACGGCCTTCAAAATTACCTTAAAATTAAAATTGTAAGAAAGAGTTTAAGAACTCAAGTTTCAAGGATTAAAACTGGGAGGTCTTTTCACAGATATTTTATAATAATAAAACCTAAAAGATTTTTTTCCTCTAGATTGTATAAAAACCTGTTCCTCATTTCAGCCAATGTTAGTTGGATCATTCAGAACATTCAGGTCAAAAACCTGGCAGTCATTTCTCTCACGTCCCACATCCAATTGCCCACTATATCCTCTCTGCTCCTCATCAAAGTATGTCCAGAATCTGACCACTTACCACTCACACCCACTCTGGTCCAAGCCATCATCCGAACTGGTCTCCCCGTTACAGTCCTTCCCTTCAGTCTATGCTCAAAACAGCATCCAACGAGTGATCCCATTACAGCATAAGTCAGATGGACCATTTCACTCGGAGTTGTTTCCAAACCTCAGACATTTCCCATTATGCTTGAAGTAAAAGCTAAAGTCCTTGCCAATCCTTCTATAATCGGGTCCATGTTAGCCCTCTGATCTTACTCTTCCTCCCCTGTTCCATTTCAGTCTTCCTGGCCTTCTTATTGTTTCTAGAACAAACCAATCAGGCCTTTGCAAGTGCTATTCTTTCTGCCTCAAATATTCTTCCTGCAGACATCCACACAGCTTACTCTCACACTTTCTTCAGTACTATGTTCAAATGTCACCCTACCTCTTTTAAAATTACAAGCCACCCCACACACATACTTTCCAGAATTTCCCAGAAGTTTCTCAGAATCTTCTCTAAACAGCATGTAATACCATCTAACATTCCATATATTTTCCTTACTTAACTCATTGTCTCTTGTCAATAGACTGAAATCTTCCTGAGGACAGGATTTTTCTCTGTTTTGTTCCCTAATGTATTCCCAGAGGCTAGAGTAATGCTTAGCGCACAGTGGCTGCTCAGTAAATACTTGGTGGCTGTCAAATAAAGCGGAGGTATCAGGTAAGGTTTTGGGAATACACTCCTGGAATCTGGAGAGAGGCCGGAGCTGGAGCTATAACTTTAGAAGTCATCAGTGAGTGGGGCACCTGGGTGGCTCAGTCGGTTGAGCGGCCGACTTTGGCTCAGATCATGATCTCACAGCTCTAGAGTTCGAGCCCCGCATAGGGCCTATGCTGACGGCTCAGAGCCTGGAGCCTACTTTGGATTCTGTATCTCCTTCTCTCTCTGCCCCTAACCCACTCACATTCTGTCTCTGTCTCTCTCAAAAATAAATAAACATTAAGAAAAAAGAAGTCATCAGTAAAGATATCATTAAAAATAAACACAGGAGAGATCTGATTTAAAAAAAAATATTCACAAGAAAAGTCATTTACACAATCTTGGCTGGAAAAGCATAATGATGAAAATAATGCACTTTTTGCAAATTTCAAATTGGCAAAATTTACAAAATCGAAGGCGATTCAAAAGATATGAAACTGACACTAATTGCAGGAGTCTGAGTCAATAATATTTAATTGCTCTCTACCTACATTTGCTTTATTTTGTATTCAAGGCTATCTTATCTTTTCAGTAAGTGAAGGACATGATGCCTCCTCATCCTTCTGTTTACCATCTGATTTTAAACAACAACAACCACGGAACACTAATAAGGAAATGGAACACATGTAATGTGTTCCTCAAGAATTCCCATTCTAGCCTTCCTCCTCTGTGACCGTTTAATTGTACTGGTGACTGGCAGGACTTGCGGGAATTGAAAGTAATGTATTTGGTAGTAATGGCGATTATAATTCTCTCTCCAATAATTTGAAACTTAGTCTGAAGCTTCTTCAAAATAGAAATGCAGAGCCCAAGGTCAGACAACACTTTACTGAGAATCAGCTATTAGAATGCAGAGCAGTAGCCTGAAAGAGTCTGCTGTCTGCATTTTGTGGAAACAGATGTGAAAAGTGGGGAAAGTATTATTGAATCACCACCACCACTGCTTGGTAATTTGTGTTAATTGTATGTATGAAGTTGTTGGCCCATTGTAC
Organism: Felis catus; assembly: GCF_018350175.1. Lineage (NCBI taxonomy): Eukaryota > Metazoa > Chordata > Mammalia > Carnivora > Felidae > Felis > Felis catus. The sequence goes on from NC_058374.1 coordinate 72,176,926, forward strand.
CTCTTAAATGACATCCCTCACCAATCCCTGAAATTTGTTTCTACAAGATGCAGACACCATTGAGCTGGAGGATGCCTCGCCTCAGAGCAATCGAAAGCTTTTTCAAACACCTTTAATGCATATTCACAACCACCACTTTCTAAAATGTAATATTTCATCACCTACTATATTTAAATTTCTAAAATCTGCACTATCTATTTCAAGTATGTTTAAATCAAAGTTTAAGTATTGGAAAAGCCTACATAATTTAAAAAGTACTATGTATTGGAGGGTGCTGACTCAGCAGACACTAGGCAATCAACAGGCCAACCTTAACCGCATGAAAACTGCAAATAACAGCAGGTTTAACGTTATGAAGATGAAGCTGAAAAGGAAATTAAAATTTCATAAAGAAAATAGACAAGTGAAATCAAATGAAGAAAAGCAAAAGATAAAGGCAAAAAAGTTGAAAATAAAAAACCACCTAAATAGTAAGGAAAACAGAAAATCAAGTACATGAAATGGATTCAGGGTCTAACTAAGCTAAAAATACATTGGTATTAATCAGCCATCATACTAAGCTCATATTTAAAAAAAATAGAAATTATTACAACAGAGGTGAGGGGGTAAATGAAGCAAGAGAATTCTAGAATATTGTGGAGAACGATGTCAAATAGGTGGCCATTGTGAGTTTTCCTTAGTCTCCTTCCCAATAAAATCTCTAGAACATTCTTCTCCATTACATCTTCCTAGCACTCCTTACTGTATCTAATATTATAACTACAAATCTGCCTTCCTCACCACAACACACTGATTTTCCTAGAGGAGATTTCTATGGAGTATGGAAGTCAAGAAAATGACAAAGTTTGAGACCTTTTAGAATGATCCATTATAAATCATATTCAACACTTATTGAATACCAGCATCATAGACTCATAGACTCTCAAGGTCAGAAGAGATCTTAAAGGTCTTCTAGTCCAACCAAGCCTCCATTCTCAAAGTCCTTTTGTAACATTCCTGCCAAGCAGCTAAGCTATGCTTACTGAAACATGTTGATTGAAGGAGAATTCACCATCTTCCAGAATGTCTCATTTTACCTTCAAACATCACTTCAGTCTGCTATTTATTCGCATTTCTATGTTCCTCAAACTAAACATTTTACCTCAGATATTTACTGATAAGAAAACATAAAAACGTGTAAGTGACTACAGCCTACCTTATAGAGACTCTCATTTTATTCATATGATTGGGAGATTCCTGAGAGTCAATATACTTTCAAAGGTACCCAAGTGATTCTAATATGCAGTCCAGGATTAGAAACATTGTATGAAACTAAGTTCACTCCCACCATAATAGAGTTACTATTAGAAAATGTCAGATGACCATCTCCCTAAAACTTCTGTTTACTAATCTCAGATTGATTCCTTGAGCATTCTACAGTAGATTAAGGTAACATAACATGGAAAGAATACAAGATTTGAATTCAGACAGAGCTGGCCTTAAATGATGTCTTTAGAGAGTGACCTCAGCCAGATGGTCTAACTATTCTGAGTCTCAGTTTCCCCATCCATAAAAACAGGATATAATCATTAATGGGAGTTGAAGGAAATAATATACTCCACATAAGAATACAATGCTATCATGCCCATCTGAGCCTTCCCTAGGTGAATATGGTAGACAAACCCTAGGGTGGCCCCACGATTCCCACTCCCTGGTATTCACATCCAGTTTGTTCTCCTCTTGAGTGTATGTGGGACCTGTGACTTGCTTCTGACGAACAGAATATGGCAAAAGTGAAAGGATTTTTGCAGGTATAATTAAGGTCCCAAATCAGTTGATTTTGAGTTAATCCAAGGGAAGATTATCCTGGGTGGGCCTGACCTAATCAAGTGAAAGCCTTTAACAGAGTGACTGGACCCTCCCTGAAGTCAGACACTTCAAGCAGTGGAGACTTTCCTGCAGGCTGATAAAGTCAGGGTCATGTTATAGAAGCTTATGTGGCAAGGAACTGCAGGTGGTCTCTAGGAACTGCAGGTGGCCTTTGGAGCCTCCAGGCAGCAGGTAGTGAAAAATCAGAGCTGTCCTCCATTTAGCTTCAAGGAAATGAATTCTGCCAACAGCCTACGTGAACTCAGAAGCAGATACTCTCACAGTTAAGCCTCTAAATGAAAATGCATCTGTGAGCACCTGGGCAGAGGACCCAGTAAAGCTATGCCCAGATTTCGAAGCCATGGGAACTTTGAGATAATTAATAGTGCCTTGTTTTGAGCCACCACGTTTGTGGTCATTTGGTTTGCAGCAGTAGAAACGATAACCGTTTTCATTTGAATGTTTCAAGTCATTTCATGGTCTTGGTCACTCTACCTAAAACATCTCCACTTTAGCAAAATTTCCTTTAAAGTGTGGCTTGCCCTCTGACTCTTGATCTCAGCTCAGGTCATGATCTCGCAGTTTGTGAGGTCTCTGCTTAGGATTCTCTCTCTCTCTCTCTCTCTCTCGCACGAGCCCTCTCTCTCTCTGTCCCTCCCCTGCTCACACATGCACACTGACTCTCTCTCTCTCTCAAAATAAATGAGTAAACTTAAAAAAAAATAAAAACATAAAGTAAAGTGTGAATTGCAAAAGTGGTTGCAACCGTCATAGTAAAAATTTATTCAGGCAAAAAGCATCAAAGGATGCTAAACCTGGGGTGGTGGTAGTGGTTGAAATTTAATGAGAAAAATGATATTTACAATTAAATTTGACTATGCCTTGTTTTATATCTTAAGGCACAGATCTTCTGTTGTGTTAGTCTCACATTTAGAGTAAAGAGACAGGGGTGCTCTTATTATCAAATTGTTTTGCTAATGAGCCCCTCCTTTTCCATCGGGAAAGTAACCCATTAAATCTGGATGTTTTGCAGAATTTCATAGTCATGAATATTTCTATTGTACTTTATATTAGTCTATTAGTTTGTATAATCATTTGCACTGAGTAATGACCTCACTAGCTTCATGTTAATTTGGCATACCAACATGCGTGTGTGTGTGTGCACGTTGGTGTGTAGATTCTCCACAATCAGAGGAACCTCAGAAGTCTAGTTTTCTTCTTTTCATAGTTGCACAAAGTACATTTAAAAGTACCCTGGATCAATTCATATCCAAACATGTCAGGAAGCCTCATTCTTTCACCCTTGATCACTAATGATTTTACGTCAGACTATAGGAATGATCTATCTTTAATTTCCAAAAGGAGTCTTTTTATTAATTGCAAAGTGGCATGCAGAGGAGATTAACAGCAGCCCTCCTATGCCACACTCCACCAAACAGTCATTCATTGATTCCCAATGTCAAAGCTGTTAAAGACTACATATGTAGCTTTTCACCTTTCTTATTGAGGACATGACCATATGACCCTAAAGGGACCTGACAAAGATAAATGCTCAGAATGACAAAACGGAAAGATAGAAAGGGCTTGTGTTATTGAAGATATTGCCCAGCCAATGAATTAACCAGACCTCTACTACCCTACTGATCTCTTTGAACATAAAAAATAAATGCTTCGTGAAGGCCACTTTTTTGGGTATTCAGTTACTTGCAGCCACAAACACCCTAAATGATACACTTGCTTATCTCTAACAACTTTTAGCCTTTCTAAGCCTCAGTTTTTTCAAAAACATACAAAAAGGAAATATGGAAATGCAGTCTTTGTAGATGATCAAGTTAAGATGATACAAATAGGTTCTGGTACCAATTTCAGTGTGTGTGTGGTGATGGGGTTCCCCACACCAGCAAAGCAATTCTCTGGACACCAGTTGGGTGTCCTATAATTTGACCCAATTTTGACACTATCTACCCCAGAGGCAGCATCAGATATCACAGGATAAGGACTCAGTCCTATAAGACTGTCTCTTGTGTGCCCCCTACTCTACTCACTTCAGACACCAGTCACAAGTCCAGATTGTCACCTGCACTTCCAACATACCGGCTGTCATGGAGGTTCCTACAACCCACTCCTTGGACTCAATTAATAGAGGGGCTCACGGAACTCAGAGTAACATTTTCTTTACTAGATCACTAGTTTACTATAAAAGAATATAACTCAGGAACAGCCACATAAAAGAGATGCATAGGAGATGGTGTGGGGGAAGGGTGTGGCACTTTAATGCCCTCTCCAAGCATGTCACTTTCCCAGCACCTCTACATGTTCACCAACCTGTAAATTCTCTGACCTTCATACCTTTTTGGTTTTTATAGAGGCTTCATTACATAGGTATGATTGATTAACTCATTGACCACTGGTAATGGATTCAACCTCCAGCCCCTCTCACCTCTCCAGAAGTTGAGAAAGTTCCAATCTTTTTTTTAAAGTTTTTTTTTTTCAACGTTTATTTATTTTTGGGACAGAGAGAGACAGAGCATGAACAGGGGAGGGGCAGAGAGAAAGAAGGAGACACAGAATCGGAAACAGGCTCCAGGCTCTGAGCCATCAGCCCAGAGCCTGACGCGGGGCTCGAACTCACGGACCGCGAGATCGTGACCTGGCTGAAGTCGGACGCTTAACCAACTGCGCCACCCAGGCGCCCCAGAAAGTTCCAATCTTTTAATCACATGGTTGGCTCCACAGGCAACCAGCCTCCATCCTTAAGTGCCTTCCAGAAGTCATCTCCTTAATATAACAAAAGACACCTTTACTGCTCCCATCACTTAGGAAATTCTGAAGGTTTTAGGAGCTCTGCACCAGAAACAGGGACGAAATATATATTTCTAATTATAAATCATGGTGTCACATGAGGCCATTAGGGTGGGCCTTAATCCAATACAACTATATCCTTAATAAAAAGGGGAAATCTGAACACACACACACACACACACACACACACACACACAGGAAAAAACAACACATGAACACAAAGGTAGAAATCAGAGTGATACATCTATAAGCCAGGGAACACCAAAGATGGCCAATAAACCATCAGAAGCTTTGAGAGTGGCTTGAAACAGTCCTCAGAAGAAACAAATTGTGCCAACACCTTGATATTGGACTTCTAGGGTTCAGAATTGTAAGACAATAAATTTCTGTTGTTTAAGACGTTCAATTTGTGGTACTTGGTTACAGCAGCTCTAGCAAACAAAAGCAATTCAATGTGAAAAGTAAACCCAAATTCCAAAGGAAACCAAACAGCAACAACAACAAAAACAGAAAAGGATGTTCATTTTTTTATAGTTATACACTCATAAGCTGATGTTTATTTTCATGGATAATTGCTGGTAGTACAAAAAAAATGATTCTCAAAATAAAGTGTTTACATATGGACTAACCTTAGGTCAGAAACTAGAGAGCTTCTCGAAAGAGGAATATTTCACAGAGGGGGGAAAAAAAGAAGTTGGAGGGCATGTATTTTAATAGAAGCTAAGAGGAAATTTTCAAAAATACAAATGGAACAGAACAATAAAAAGGGTTAAGAGAAAAGTGCACTTTCTTAATAAAACAAAATCACAAATGCTAGCATAGATTAAGAAGATAATCATGAGATGTGAGAAGAGAATCCATTTGGACATATCTTTTAATTTTTAATTCTTTACAAAGAACGTGAATTGTTATATTTGCATAGTTAATCATTACTTTTTAAGTCTTTCATTTCCTTGAAATTTTTTACTAAAGAATTGCCAGTGAAAAGATGTGGAAGATGTTTTGTATTGAATTTGAATATATTATTCACTTAATTACAACCTTCGTGTAACAAAGGTTTCCTAATGTAGTCTCATCTAAAATTAATAGATATATATTCAGTGAGTCCAAATGTTTAATGAGCTACAAGGTTTATTAACATGCCCATTTTATTTATTTTTAGCTTTATTAAAGCTCATCTATTGCCCACAGGCTTGCGACGCACATATCACATAATAAAAAGGCAAAATTAAATTTAAATTCTTATGTAGCAGAATTTCCTCCAAGCAAATGAATACCAACATGGCTACATTATTTCAGAACTTCCAGATTTAAATTTGAAGATTAAAGCTTTTATTTGCTTTTAATTAATCTTGTATTTGTATATAGAGAGTGTGCAAATAAGTGCCAAAGTTACCAACAGACCTATAAAATGACATTTTAAATAAAAATGGGTATAGTCTTTGCAGTTTGGGGCTAGCTCTTCTGCACAAATACCTTCCTCATCTATTGACTGATGGCAAAAATTATTAAAATGATTAATTCCTGTAAAAATACAAATACTCTTTTTTTAAATCTTTTTAATGTTTATTTATTTTTGAGAGAGAGAGAGAGAGAGAGAGAGAGAGAGAGAGAGAGAGAGAGAGAGAGAACAACCAGGGGAGGGACAGAGAGAGAGTGAGACACAGAATCTGAAACAGACTCCAGGCTCTGAGCCGTAAGCACAGAACCTGATGCAGGGCTCAAACTCACGAACCACAAGATCATGACCTGAGCCAAAGTCACATACTTAACTGACTAAGCCACCCAGGTGCCCCAAAATACAAATACTCTTGAAGAGAGTAACACTTCAAGCTATTCTCGGTGAAAACACTTGAGATCTCACCAAGTGCACATTTTTGTGGCTGGTGGGTGAATTCTAGGGAGTAAAGAAGCACCTATGATGAAGACTGGAACCACCAGAACCAGCATTTGTCAGTTTCCTTCTTGTACTTACATCTATTCAGGATTCTAGTTTTCCAAATGAACCTCTTTTCATGGAAACCATGATATGAAAGAGATCCAGACACTGAATAGACTTGGCCTAATTTAAATTTACACGTGAACATTTCTTGAGTATCTGTTATGCACAAGATACTGAGCTAGATTTTATGGGAGACACAAATATGAGAAGAAATAGTGGCCAACTTCTCAGAAGTTTGTAATCTGGAAGGAGTATAAAATAAGTGTAAAATCCACTCAGTATATAACATGGTGGGTAAGAACATGGACCCAAGGGTTACTCTGGTGTGACTTCGGCTCCAACTTGCAAGTCATATAACCTTTCTGTTTCAGTTCTTCAACTGTGTAATGAGCAGGGCTTGTTGTGAAGACCGAATTAATATACAGAAGGCATTTTGAACAGCGTAAGCAATAAGTATAAGGTAAAAGAGTCACTTAAAAGAACTATTTTAAAAAGTGAAAACGTGGGGTGCCTGGGTGGCTCAGCTGGTTGAGCATCCCACTCACTTTCAGCTCAGGTCATGAGTTCATGGTTTCGTAGCTTCGAGCCCCACGCTGGGCTCTGTAATGGCAGCACAGAGCCTGCTCCTGACTCTCTCTCTCCATCTCTCTCTGCCCCTCCCCCACTTGCGCTGTCTCTATCTCTCTCAAAATAAATAAACTTTACAAAAAAAGTGAAAATGGAGTTCAAGGTAGGGCAAGATGGCATTTGATGGAAAAATCAGGAATGACTTTTCTAAGATAGATGGCATAAAGCAGACAATATTAGTGACCCTTCCCTTGCATCGTGCACAAAAGAACTTCTCCACCTTTTTAGAAAGTGCTTCTGCCATTTTGTGGCCTGACAGCTTCACATCACATGTGGGTAGTACAGCAACTTATTCTTTTCCTTTTGTATGCTCTTTCTCCTTGGTCACAATGAGAACAACTTGCACTAAAACTGTCATTTTACAACAAAAATATGTCAACATTTCACACATAGTCTTTGCAAAAATGTCAGTATGAATTTTTATGATGCAAGTGTCATGAATATCCTTCCACATTCATTTATTTTTAATAAATGAAGAAGTAAGTTCTTGTCTGCCAGGGGAATAGAGAACATAAGATGAATTTGGTTCATATCATGGTATTGATTTTTTAGAATGCCATGGATATTGGTGTGGTTAGGACTCAACCAAATAGTCTAGAATAAATCAAAAATAATTTATCATGCGTACACAAAGTACAATATAATACCTTTTCAAATGTTTGTATGTGATTTACAACTTACTTAAAAATAAGTCTTAAAAACTGCACTACAGTAAATTAAGCCATCATGCTGCACACCTTAAACTTATACAACGATCTAAGTCAATTACTTCTTAATAAAACCAGAAAAAAACTACACTACAAAAACTCTTAAAATATAAGCTTTCTCAATTTTCTTTTAACTTAAAGAAGTAGGCATTGTGGATTGAATTGTGTCCCCCCAAAAGATAGGCTGCAATCCTAACCCCCACCCCATACCTATTAATGTGAGCTTATTTGGAAATAAGATCTTGCAGATGTAATCAAGTCATGAGGTCATACTGGATTAGAGTGGATATGATCATATTGATCAAATGACTGGCTTCATTATAAAAAAAGAGAAAAATTGGGACAAAGAGAAGAGACAGACACAGAGCAGAAGGTATGTAATGATGGAAGCAGAGACTGGAGGGATACAGCTAATTGCAAGCCAACAAATGCCAAAGATTGCAAGCAAACACCAGAAACTAGGAGGACACACAGAAGGCTGTTCCCCCAGAGACTTCAGAGGGAGCACGGCCCTACTAACACCTTCATTTCAGATTCATAGCCTCTAAAACTAATAAATAGAATGAATTTATTTTCCTTAAGCCACCCAGTTTGTGTACTTTGTAATGGTGGCCCTACAAAACTTATAGGTTGATTCATTCATTCATGAATAATTATTGAATCTGCTATGTGCTGGGCACCACACTGAGTGCTGGGAAACCATGTGAGCAAGTGCAACAAACTCCCAGTTCTTGGGCACATAGGCTCTTGCAAAGAAGATAAACATGAAACAGACAAAATAGATGATCACTTAAGAAATTCAATCTCAAACCCAAAGTACCTCTCTCAAGTCATTCTCTAGCACAATAGTTCATTTAATTTGCTTTATAATCTTCATCACTGTATGAAACTATTGTGTTTGTTTTGCCCTGTGATTGTTATCAGTCTCCCCTTATTCCATCCTCAGCTTTTAGAAGAGTTGTGACATTGGAGGCACCCATTAATTGTTGAATTAATTAATTAATTTTAAAAGCTACAGCATAAGAGAGTGTTTATTAAGGAGAGGTGACCTTTTCTAAAAGGTCAAAACAAGCTTCCCTGTGGAAATGATATTTGGGTGGAATAATAAATAGGAATTAACTGCTCACTGGGGACTAACGAGAGTCAATTTGAAGAATAGAAAAGAGTGTTTCAAGCAAAGCAAACAGCATTTTTGAAGGCTTGCAGGCAGGAAAGAATATAGCATATTTTAGAAATTCATAGCTCAAGGTGGCTAGGGCCCCAAGTGTGAAAGGAACTTGATGTATCAAGTTGAGTTTGATGAAGCAGGTGGTGGCCAGATCACATGGAGACCAGATCCAGCATTTTGACCTTAGCCTAGTAGACAATGGGGAACTTTTGCTGGGCTTTCAGAAGGAGAGTGAATGAGTATATTTGCCTTTTAAAATTTCCTCTCTGGCTCCTGGCTACATATTGGAAGCAGACAAGAGTGAGCATAGAGGATGAGGGAGGGGCTATTGGAGCAGTATGGATGAGAGATAGGGTAGCTCAGAGAAGGAAACTGGCCATGAAGGAATAGACAGATTCAAAGGTTGTACAGTGGTTTAAAAAAACAAACAAATGGGGCGCCTGGGTGGCGCAGTCGGTTAAGCGTCCGACTTCAGCCAGGTCACGATCTCACGGTCTATGAGTTCGAGCCCCGCGTCGGGCTCTGGGCTGATGGCTCAGAGCCTGGAGCCTGTTTCCGATTCTGTGTCTCCCTCCCTCTCTGCCTCTCGCCCGTTCATGCTCTGTCTCTCTCTGTCCCAAAAATAAATAAACGTTGAAAAAAAATTTTTCATAAAAAAATAAAAAAATAAAAAAACAAACAAACAAACAAACACAGGAGATTATGATGAATTAGATGTGAAGTAGTGAAGGATGAGGGTAAGTTTTCTGGTTCACGCTCCTGGGTGAATGGTATATCATTTTTTCTGATAAGGAATTAGAAGAGAATCGGGTAGCAGGGGGATGAGTAGAAGAGTAAGTATAGTTGTGACCATGCTGAGTTGAGTTTCTAATGATGCACTGAGACACCGATGCTGAGCAGGCAGGGTCATAGATGAGTCTGGATCTTGGCCGAGAGGTCTGGGCCAGTGACATCAGTGGAAGGAATCCTAGACCTAGAGATGGTACCTAGTGAAAGTATTTAGAGAAAAAAGAAAAAGGTCTTGGATTATGTCTTGAAAAAATAGAGTACTTGGATATAACCTTGATTTCTTTGCAATCTAGAGAGGTTTTTTTTTTTCTTTTCCTAAACTTGACCTTTTCATTGTCTAGTTTGTTCTAAAACAATTAAAAGCATACAGCAAAACATCAACTCTTCTGGATCTTATTATAAACACTGAAATCCTACGTGTCACTTAATGGAAATTATAAAATTTAGTTTGCTTCAGATGCAACTACCAATGATAAATATATAGCTTTTAAGCCACTTGGCATTTATTATGCACGTTTTTCAACTCCAAGTCAGTTTTGGATAAATATTCCTCATACAAGATATCAACTCAGCTTGCAATAGTCAAACTTCCTATATAAATACCTTCACACAAACCCAAACCCAAGAAAATTTAATGTCACCACATTCAATCCTCATTGCCTTCTCAAGTTTGAACTCCTCTTTTATTTTCTGATATGCCTTTGGATTATTGAGCACTTCAGGACTAGAAGAAAGGTAAGAAACACAGAAATGCTTACTACTATGACTATGTCATAAAACCAGCTTCGGGTCACAGGAGTGTCAAAATATATACAGGAGGCAATCACATGTGCAGAGTTTTCTTTCCAGAAACTGCTTTGAAAGGGGCAATATTAGGGAATGTTCATGGAACCTAGTTTCCAATTAATTCACAAACATTGCAAATTTTAAGATGATTTCTTATTATTTATAAAAGCTTATTTCTAACTGACCCATCTTTGAAGAGTCTTGCATCTTAAAATTTACTTATTCTGTTCTCTTCCATCATTCTTGATTCATAGCTATAACAGAAGCACCCTTTCCTCTACTCTCCTTTCTATTTACATAATTCATTTATCAGTGTTGATCACACAGAATCACAGGAACTTTGGAACTATAAGCCTCTTTAGAAGTTATTTGGTTCAATTTTATTTTCACAGTTGAGGAAACAGAGGCTTCAAAAGCATTAACTAACATCCCTAAAAACACACCCAAACTATAACAAAATACAAAATTGGTTTTACTATTTTTTGGTTCAAACCAGTACACTATCATTTATATGCGATAATTTATCTTTTCATATTTTGGCAGGAAAAACTGCACCAAGCTGGACAACGTCTATCATTATACACAAGATTTACCCCACTAAAGGTAAGTTTTAATAGCACACATAAATCAACTTTCCAATTATCTTTCAAAAGTTACTGACACCCTCTATTGTATAATAAAACTCTTATGAAAGTATAGCAATGCACTTTAAGCTTTCCTCTCTCTGTTGCAGTATGAGGTCATATCTAGAATGTCCCTTCATCCCATTATAAAATAAAATCTGCATTTCTATGATGAGACTATCTGTACTCTACCTCAATTCATCATATGAAGGGGAATCTTAAAGGGAAATCATATTATCTGTTACCTCCCTATCATAAAAATAGGGATTTGACTCTCACTGTTCCAGAAATCTCACTAAATGAAAAGAGAGTGTATAAATGCTGAATTTTCTTAAAAAAAAATAGATTACAAATATATTTTTTATCTCCTCTTGGAATTTATCCCATTTGCTTCTCGTTCCTCTAAGTGACCTTTGGAAATATTACATTCCTCAATTCATGAGCAGGGGAAGGCATTCATTTCTGCTTTAATGAAGTAATTTTAGAAATGAGTTTCAGAAACAGTAATAGGGTATCACTGAGGACACAAGGGAGGGAAAGACATTCTTTGGCTAAGTATGACTCAACATGCACAATCTCAGGATATAACAGGAGAATTAGGCATATATTTAAGACTTCCTCAAATGTTCTCATTGCAAATTAAACAAAATCCAAATGTCTGGGTTTTAGAAAACCCACCACCATCTTGACATGCCTACTTCCAGCCTCACCTCAGACCACTTCCTCGCTCACTACCTGTCCCTTGATAATAACAACTTACATTTTTGACTGAAAGACCTTTCTTTTGTTTTTTTCTAATGCCTGGAATATTCTTTCCTTTGATCTTCATAAAACAGAGTGGCCTTCCCTGGCCATCCTGTCTATATCACATTATAATTTACCTCTGGTCTCTCCCATTATCCTGCAGAGCATGTATACTATCCAAAACTATTGTTATTTTACAAGTTTATTATATCCATCTTTCTCCCCTAGATTCTAAACTACATGAGGAAAGGGACTTTAATCCTAATTTACTCCTTGGTCCCCAGGCACACAGATCAGTATCCAGCATGTACCTGATGCCAAATTAATAGGTATTAAATGAGGGTGAAGTTGATGTTGCTCTAATACTTTATATACCTTTTATTCACTCAACTACATTTATTGGCTGCTCTGTGTAAGATAACTTGTTAGTCATTGCCTAACAGGAAAAGTTAAAAATAGAATTCTTCAAATTCCTGAGATCAGGAGGAAACTCAAATCCTGAAGTTATAAAACTTTAGTATTGAACTTGAATGTACAGATCATCTAGTGCAGCTCTTTGTCCTACATAGGAAGGAAGGGACAGAGATAATAGTGTCTTACCCGAAATAACATGTTTTCACTGCGTTTCTAGAAAAGAAGTTGCTAAGTCAGATCCTCAATGGAATACTTATAGCACTCACATATGAAGTTTGCTTCCCAGCAATGAAGCAAAATTCACTACTATAATTATAAACATCATTACTATGATTACTACCACTTCCACTCTACTCCTCGGTGGATGTGACATAGCACTTTGTTTCCTAAATATAGGAAATACGGTCCCTATAACACATACCAAAATCCTTTAAATGCCAAACAGTTAGATCAATTCAGTCACTCAAATACACAAATTCTATCAACTATCAACTGACAGACTATCGCCTGCTCAAACAAGCTGACAATAAAAAACAAGGACTACAGCCCCAAAGGGTTGAATCATCAGTACCACAAAAGATACAATCACATACTGAGGCCAACACACAAAACTGATTCTTTAATTTGGTGTGTAAGTTAAGGTTTGTGTTAACTCACATAGTACCTGTAACAGATGGGTCAGTAAATATTGAGCTGAGTTTGTTACAAGTACGAAGTAGCCGTCAAATGGTAGCTGGACAGATGGATGAATGACTGACTGAAGGAAAGAATGATTCAGTTCAGGAAAGCTTCTATCAGCAGGTGCGTGCTGCTTCGCTCTGGGTTTCTCCGTGTGCCTTGCACAGAGCTAGGTACAGCCCAGCTGAAAAACGGCATCATTCAGGGAATCGAAGAGTCTTGAGGGTTAGGGGCAACTTAGAATAAGCCTTAAAATTTTTATTTCTCTCTGAAGACTTGACTTTACCACAGTCATCTCACCCGAATGTGGAAAATCTCTCCTAGTAAATGACACAAAAAGCCCTTAGGTTACAATTTTAGCTTATGGAGTATAACAAAAACCTCATTTCTTTTAAGATATAACAATATTTTAGTAGAGAAACATTTCATCTTTTGACTAAGTCTGTTGGGAAGCAATGAATTTGGTGGGTTTTAAGTATATCTAAAATTAATACAGTCAGGATCATCCCAGCAGAGCCTCGGTTAGCTTGTACTTTGCACACTGACAAAGTGAGGCACCAGAGAGTTAAGGGTGAGAGGAAGGAAGAAAAAGAGCTTCCTTATACCTGGCTGTCCGCCTCTTATCACTATCTTCTAAATGTCTGGAAGTCCCTTCATGTGCTCTGCTTGCTGGCTGTATCATGGTAACTCAACAAATCCCTTTGGCAAAAGCCCTCACCGTGTGTCTCCTAAATAGCACAGTTAGAAATCCTGAACTATTCTTTACACATTAAGAACATAATATTGCATATTAAACTGGTAGACTTCACCAGAAGCCACATGACATGGCAGTTACACACACTATAATATGTTACACACACTATAATATGTTAGTGGTTAAAAGTTACATACACCATGTAAGTTGTTAAAACGGTTAACAGGCTCTGGAGTCACGGAAACTTGCACTCAGATCCTAGCCACACTTGCCAGCCACCTGGCCCTTGGAATATTATGTAATATCTCCCAAGCCTCAGTGTCTTCATCTGTGAAAGCAAAACAATAGTACTTGGTCCACAACATCATTGTGTGAATCACATACATGCTTGACATGCCTGACACATAGTGGACCTTCAAGAAAAGTGATGAGTAATAGTGGTAGTAATGGGAGTATAAATGGCTTAAATATTTCAAGCACCAACTAAAGCAAGGACATACCGAATACATATTTAGCAATTTTAAAGTTAACCGTGGCTTTTCCATCTACTCACCACTACATGATCCAAATGGGAGTAAAGGGATAAAAGAGAATCACAACCTGTTTTCTCTTCTAGGGAAGTTTTCTAATTAGCACATTAACTAATTTACTCCTTACAAATGTGCAAGTTGTAAACACAGACTGTTGTCTCAGACACTGATAACTTTTTATAAATGTAAATGCATTACAAACTCATTGCAATTAGACATAACTAAAGATTGCACACCATAACTTATTTCTCTCATGTTGAACTTTTTATTTAATGAATTTATGATTCTAACAAGGAGATTATGTTAGAGCATTAACCAAAATCTGTAGCATTTTGGGTCAGTATCTAATTTTCATTGAAGGGACCCAATATGATCAAAAAGAATCTCAGAAATAATTCACTCCCCAAATATTTTAAATACAAGTCTTCTGAACATATTAGTAGTAATAATCTTTTTGTTTCAGATTTAGTAGATCATTAGAAAGTAATAGTGAATTTTTTTTTCCTGGATATATCTGATTGAAACTGTGTTTTGCACAAAACAGGGATCAGAATCATTATACACTGATTCTACTGCAAATTCATTTGCAAATTTGGGTAAGTCTTTAAAGCAAAACTAAAAAATATTTATAACAAACCTGAGGATGTGATTAAACCCCAAAATTATTTAGTGAAAAAAATTAGTCCTGTATATAAGATGTTTTTCCACATGAGGATAAACAATAAGAAAATACCCAAGTTAATTAAAAACTCACTCATTTCAAACTCTCAAACTACAAGTAGTACTAAAGAATATTAAAATTTTACTCATAATGCTTTTACAATAGTTCATAATTCATATTTGAGCTAGACTGTGCTTAACAAATTTTTTAAAAAATTTTTTTAGTATTTATTTATTTTAGGGAGAGACAGAGCGTGAGCAAGGGAGGGGCAGACACAGAATCAGAAGTAGGCTCCAGGCTCTGAGTTGTCAGCACAGAGCCCAGCGTGGGACTGGAACCCATGAACCACAAGATCATAACCTGAGCTAATGTCAGACGCTCAACCGACTGAGCCACCCAGGCACCCCCAATTTTTCTTTTTCTTTCCTTTTCTTAATTTTTTAAAATCTTTATTTATTTTTGAGGGAGAGAGAGAGAGAGAGAGAGAGAGAGAGAGAGAGAGAGTGAATGGAGGAAGGGAAAGGAGAGGGAGACACAGAATCAGAAGCAAGCTCCAGGCTCTGAGCTGTCGCACAGAGCCTGATGTGGGGCCTGAACCCACGAACCGTGAGATCATGACCTAAGTTGAAGTCGGAAGCCCAACCAACTGAGCTACCCAGGCACCCCTTCTTTTTCTTGATAAACAATTGTTTAAAGAAAAACTAGTGCAAAAAAAATGTCTATTTTATCTCATTGCTGGTAACTTTTCATTGTGTACTAATCCCTGTTATTGGCTATTCTATGGCTATTCCTATGAACCTCTCTAAAATAAGATAGTAAATCTGGCTTATGAAGTGACAATCTTACATTTTTTTTCCTATATGTCACTTTTATATATAAAGAAATAAGGGGGACATGGGAGATACTTTAAAAGATAAAACCATGAGCTGCTAAACTTCAAATAACTGGAAGAACTACAGCGCCATCTTGTGGAAGAAAATATCTAATTAGTGAAATGGCTTTGATTCTATCAGAAAAGAAATGTGATTGAATTCTTGGCCACCAATCCTAGTTTCTTTTAACGATACATTATTTTAGAATCTTTGGTCTGGAATTTCTGTCAAACAGCAATTATTATCCAGAGGACTAACCCATATAATACAGAAACCAGATGAAGTATGTCTATGTTATGGATAAATAAAAATACAAAGTTAATATCTTTATTAGAGGCTGTCCTAATAAAGAAGGACCCTGTAAAGAGGGTGAGAGGTGAAAGAGGATGAAAGCTGGAGGCATTGGTTTTTCTATCCTTCTTTTCAAACTTAGAGGATTAAGGAAACCCTTAACGTGATTCTAGCTCAGTTTCTGAAAAACTTACTAAGGAAGGATTTCCTTTAATATCCATAATCATAAAGCAAAAATGCCAAGGAGGCAGAAACGGAAATAAGGTTGTTTGGGTGAGGTTGGAGCACGACGTATCTTTCTTTCTTCTTAGTTCAATTAACCAAAATGTACTGAGAGCCTACAATGTGCCAAGCACTTGCTGGGCACAGGGTAGTCCCTCCTGAAAGACACGTAATGACTAGTGAAGTGTACAGGTCATTTCAAGGTGGAGAAAATGTTCGGGAAGGCCAGTCTGGGAGGTCATGCCATCTGCAGGACATTGAACGGAACTCTGAGGGGCAAGAGAGGAGAGAAAAGATATTTCATTCATTCTCTCAAATCAGTGGACAGAACCAAATGGGGAACGCTGGGGGAACCCTGCCCTCTAACATACCTTTTCAAAGTACTTTTCAGACTACTGTGTATTCCATACAAACCAAAGAAAAGCATAGAGTACAGAATTTCCCTTCTGTGGAGTTAAACACTCTCTCCTTCTGTGCTCCCATGATACTTTGCTCATAACCTAATGTGGAATTTAACTCCTTATGAATAATTATTAATAATTATTTACCTGCCTGCTACTCCTACGGCTGCAAACTTTGAAAATCAAGACTATCTCATTCATCCTTTTATACTTAACACCAACCACAGTGCATATTGAGCATTCAACCATGTTTGTTGAATGGAATCAGTCATGTTTCACAAGAGTATTTGTTTGGCCACAGTAATAAACTCCTGAGTAAAAATAACACAGGTATTCCTCAAGACATCCAGACTAGCACTATAAGTAGTGACGCCCATTTATTTCTAAGGTTGTCAACTACCAAGTTCTTGTTTTGGGGCTTTCAATCCCTGAATCAATCTTTAAAACTCCCAGTGGATAAAAGAAAATTTGTCTCTATATTTATATCTATACTTTTAATTTGGGGGGGGGGGGGACTTAGGTATGATTTTTTTTTCTAAAATTGTCTTTCTTCAAGCAAATAAAAATACAAACTGGTACTTAACCTGACATAGAAGTAAAAAGAATAAAGCAAGAAAATTAACATTATCCAAGATGACTTAGATCTCCCAGTGTGGTGTTTTTAGTCTGGCTTCTCTCCCTCTCACTCCTGTCCACTCTCCATTCTCAGCTCCCACTCACCTCCCTGCCTGGACTTTATTTTTTATCTAAAATATTAACACCTGATTACTGGAGAGTTAGCAGCAGCCCAGAGGAAGAATTTGTTATAAATCATTAACAAAAAAAATTTTGGAATCCAGTTCCTGTGTTACTAGACAAACCTTTGTTTCTCTTTTATCTGGCCACATTTTAGGCACTCACCTCAAGATATTCACACAGTTTGCTTGACTCCAAAAAGAAATAGACATCACTTGTAAACAACAAATGGACATAAAGATCCCTACAGACACCACTGTCAAACAAGAAGCTGAACATGTCCTACACTTGCTGTGTATTTGAGTGCTAAAATGGGGAAGGCTATCAGTATGGTTGCACCATATATATGCAGATCAAGTACCTAATTCTCAAAAACTCTAGTTTTAAGTGAGGGCTAACAGTTTTATAAGCTACTTTGCAAAGAAGAAATGCTTCAGTAGTCATTAGAGGAAAAATCTTGATGTGAAATAACAATTCTTTTAGCTCTCTACAGGGTCAAGGATTTAAGCATTGCATTTTATGTGTGATACTGCAAATCTCTCATTTGAAATGCCATTCAGACTTGTATTCTTAAAACACAAAGGGCTAAGCACAAATCTCATATTACAATCTATTTCTTAACTCTTACTTTTAATTAAACAAGATAGTTACACAAAAGGTCCAGGCATAGTATCTGGTACTTAATTGTTTCCTTCTCTTTTCCCTTTGGAGGTAAGAGGACTGGGAGCATGTCTCATTTATTTATTTGTTTGTTTGTTTGTTTGCTTATTCTGAGAGAGAGAGAGAGAGAGAGAGAGAGAGAGAGAGAGAGAGAGCGCACATGCAAGCAGGGGAGGGGCAGAGAGAGAGGAAGAGAGAGAATCCCAGGCAGGTTCCATGCTATCAGTGCAGAGCCCAAGGCAGGACTGGATCTCACCTACTGTGAGATCATGACCTGAGCCAAAGCCAAGAGTCAGAAGCTTAAGTGACTGAGCCACCCAGGAGCCCCCCTCTCATGTCTTTATTTTTTTTTGAAGTTTATTTATTTATTTTGAGAGACAGAGAGAGTGATCAGGGAGGGGCAGAGAGAGAGAGAGAGAGAGAGAGAGAGAGAGAGAGAAAATCTCAAGCAGGCTCTGCACTGTCAGCACAGAGCCCAATGTAGGGCTCAAACCCACGAACTATGAGATCATGATCTGAGCTGAAACCAAGAGTTGGACACTTAACCAACTGAGACACTCAGGTGCCCCTCCCCTCTCATTTCTTTAGAAAAATTTTAAAACCTCTGAATCTCAGTTTCTGTCTGTGAAGGATAATAACACCACCTCATCTAGTCATTGGAAGGAATGAAAAATGTAACTTGTAAGGGCTAATTTTTTTTTATCTTTATTTATTTTTGAGAGAGAGACAGCATGCGAGTAGGGAAAGAGCAGAGAGAGAGGGAGACACAGAATCCGAAGCAGGCTCGAGGCTCTGAGCTGTCAGCAGAGAGTCTGACGTGGGGCTCAAACTCATGAACTGTAAGATCATGACCTGACCAAAGTCGGACACTTAACCAAATGAGTCACCCAGGCACCCTTATTATTACAAATTTTTTATTTTTTTTAAATTTTTTTTAATGTTTATTTATTTTTGAGACAGAGAGAGACAGCATGAACAGGGGAGGGTCAGGGAGAGAGGGAGACACAGAATCTGAAACAGGCTCCAGGCTCTGAGCCATCAGCACAGAGCCTGACGCGGGGCTTGAACTCACAAACCGTGAGATCATGACCTGAGCCGAAGTCGGACGCTTAACCGACTGAGCCACCCAGGGGCCCCTATTACAAATTTTTTAAATGTGAGTTTTTTCAGTGTCAGCCTTGGGAATTTAATAATAAAATTGCATTATCAATCTATACTCTTTGTTCTTCTTTAAAAATCAGTTTCCAAGGAGAAAACCCAATTGTACCAATACAAAAACCCAAGGAGTGGCTGACTGAAAAATCTGAGATCTTGTTGTTGAAAAAGACAAAAATAGGTCCTTTAGTAGCTCTGAGGTAGTAAAGTTGAAAATGCCAAGGAAAGTTGTATTTTTGTGGTTGCTATTTTATTACCCTTTCCAGCAATTTTCCACTTGAATGCTCTTTAAACTTGTAATTTAGGCACACTTTACTCTTTATTGTATTTCAATCTGGGAGGCAAATAACTTAATCAACTTAATCGAAGACCAGGAACCACCAAGAATTCTGGTTGGAGTTCCAGTATTGATTTAGCTCTTAATTTTCCATTAATTAAATTAGGACAATAACCAGACAACTTTCAGGATTGTGTTGGCAAGAATTTTTCTGTTTCAGTTTTGATTCCCCCACCCCTTTCCACTGCCAGTGTTCAGAAAACATTTATTACAGTAAAATTGCTTCCATTAAACTATCTGATATTAAGTAAAATTCAGTATAAAAATCATTATAAATGGCTTTCCTCTTTCACACAAACTACGCTTTTTCACTTCTTTTCAACACAGTTCTTGCCTCGTATGAAACCCATGAAATCAATTTCTCCTGGTTTTGGTCACTCCAATCACTTCCATAAGCTTGAGAGAGCCTAAGACTGAGCTCTGGAGCACTCCATCATTTTCAAAAACATTTAAAGGTACAAAGGAGAATCCAGTCAAGGAAATTGAGAAGAAAGATAGACGATAATTCAAAATAGTACAGTATCCGGAAACCAAGTGAAACAAAAATTCAAGAAGACAGAAGTGACCAGTTATGTTAAACACTGGTGCTGAGCAAAGGATGATGAGGACAAAGAACAGATCATGAGACTTGACAGATAGATGCTACTGTTGGCTCATATAGGTGTGGTTTTGGTGAAATAGTGAAATAAAAACTTGGTTCAAATTGTCATGAAGATGGGAGCCTCAGCTCAATGTCCATGGAGACATTGAGGTTTGCATCAGTAATTTGATAGCTACCAGGGGCATAGAAGGAAGGGAGATTTCTTTTCTCCCTTTTTTAACGTATTTTTTTAAGTTTATTTATTTATTTTGAGAGACAGAGAGTGCATATGCACAGAGGGAGAGGCAGAGAGAGAGAGAGAGAATCCCAAGCAGGCTCCGAGTTGCCATTGCAGAGCCCGACATGGGGCTCAATCTCACAAACCAAGGTCAGATCATGACCTGAGCTAAAATCAAAAGTTGGACACTTAACTGACTGAGCCACCCAGGTGCCCCTCTTTTTTATTTTTTTATTTTTTCATTAAAAAATTTTTTTAACATTTATTTATTATTGAGAGACAGAGAGACACAGAGCGTGAGCAAGGGAGGGGTAGAGAGAGGGGGAGATACAGAATCTGAAGCAGGCTCCAGGCTCTGAGCTGTCAACACAGAGCCCGACATGAGGCTCGAACTCACAAACTGTGAGATCATGACCTGAGCCAAAGTCAGTCGCTTAACCAACTGAGCCAACCAGGTGCCCCTACCCCTCTTTTGTTTATGATTGTTCATTAATATTATAGCACCAATGGCAGAGAACAAAGGAGACATGTAATCATGCAAGACAAGAAAGAGATAATTATAGCAGCAAAGTTCTTAAGTAGAAAGAGATGGAGTCCAGTGCCCACGTAAAGACTTGTCCTAAAATAGGGAAAGGGACACTTTCATTGAAGCAGAAGGCTACAGAGGTGGGTAGACTGGGTGGTGGAAAAATAATGTTATTTTCTGATTTTTTTTCTCAGTGAGATAAGAAGCAAAATCATCCACTGAGAGTGAGGAGCAGAAGCGAGAGGTGGAAATTTGAGAAGCAAGAAGAGGAGGTGAAATAGTAATCCCTGAGAGAGAAAATAAATCAATAAGGAAATGGGAACTGTGGTTGACTGAATTGCAAAGACTGCACTGAGGCCCACTTGAGACAAACAGTCATAAACTTTAAAAGAGATCAATCAGAATAGTTAGGTGTTTTCCTCCAGCAATCAAACTACAAGCTTGGGAAACATTTATTGACTGTTTATTATGTGCCAAGCACTGTTGTAAGCATTTTACTCCTATTAATACCTTTGAATTGGGGCGCCTCAGTGGCTCAGTCAGTTAAGCATCAGACTCTTGGTTTTGGCTCAAGTCATGATCTCACGGTTTCATGGGTTCAAGCCCTACGTCTGACTCCTCCTCGCTGACGGTGCAGAGCCTGCTTCGGATTCGGTGTCTCTTTCTCTCTCTGCCCCTCCCCCACTCACACTGTCTCTGTCTTCTCAAAATAAATAAATAAACTTAAAAAAAAATTTTTTTTAATACCTTTGAGTCAACAACAACCCCATGAGACAGGTGCAGATGAGGAAACAGGCACAAAGCTGTTAAGAAACTTATCCAAGATCACAGAGCTAGTAAATTCTGAACCCAGGATTCAAAAGAGTGTAGGTCCAGAAGCCACACCATTAACCACTAAACTATACTACCCCTTTGCAAATCGTTGGGATTAACCAATATTGGATTTCTGTCATTGAGTAAGACAGAGGGTAGGCAAGGAGGATGTTTGCAAGTAATTGAACAATGGAATCTAATCTGAACAAGTAGGAAGTAAAGACAGGAACTAGAAAGTGGTGGACATTAAAAATGGTGTCATTAGGGGCACCTGGCTGGCTCTGTCGGTAGAGCATATGACTCTTGATCTCAAGGTTGTGAGTTTGAGCCCCATGTTGGGAGTAGAGCTTCCTTTAAAAATAATAAAAATGATGTCATGAATGGATTGGAAGCCTCAGTGTGATTGAAGAATTGCCATGGAGGTAGTGAGCTGAAAAGAAGGGAGTGGTGGCTGGTGAGGGGGTGTCAGAAACTGAGATTTTAAGGATTGTATAGTTACTCATAAGTACAAAATCTAAGGTTTGACCATAAGAATTGGAAGTTAAAGTTGGAAGGAAGGATGAGGGAAAATTTAAAGAAAAAAGGTCAAGGAACTAAAAACCAGGGAGTGGTTGGATTTTCTACATGAACCAGGGGTGGTTACGGGAAAAAGAATGTGAGTCAGGTGTCACGGTCTTCACCAAATGAGAAAGATTGGCTAGGAGAGCGGGAGATTCCTACAGGATGGAAGGACACATACAGTCAGACAGCCTTGCTCCAAACAGGGGTTACGAACTCGTCCCAGTTGGCCCAGAACTCTCCCAGTTTTAGTATTGAAAATCCTACATCCTGGCCCTCCTTGAGCTGGGGATTCTGAGGAGGAAGGATGGGATATTTCCTGGAAGAAGCATAAAAATATATTACCTGCTCCATCTCCAGGCCCTGTGTGATGTGGATATTATGCATTTTAAATTATAAAACTGTCATGTGGTGGTGACTACTACTGTATTCAGCTCCTTGTCTCAGAATGTGAGATGTGAGCTTTGCTCACATTATCTGATTTATTTAAGACAAAGGTTTCCAACACATTTTCTTCTCATTTTGTCTGACTTGTTCCCTTAAGAATAGCGATCATGTTTCAGATTTCATTAAACCTAATATGCTCTAAAAGCTATAGCTAATTCTCTATGATCAATAAGTGTTGTTAAGTGCCTGAATGGGCTCAATGGAAAATATCGCTCAATCAAGAAAAGTCATATTCCACAAATGGGCTGGAGCACTCAGGGAAGGATTAGTATTGCAGTACCACCCGACTTTCATGTGTCTGCAGTGAGAAATATCTCTGCCAGAGAAGCATCTGAACCCCCCCCCCCCACTCCACTATTTCAAAGACTTCTGGACTAACATGCAAAGAATCATAATATTTCACAGAGAGAAGAAACTTTGAAGATACTTTAGAAGTTATTAAAGTCACGGCAGCCATCTTCTTTGACAGAACCCTTGTGTGAATTCTCCACTCAGACTGTGCACTAAATGTAGTTTCTGCGTATTTCCAGTTTCACGTGACAGCAAATGCTTTATGATATTTTCCAGTTTGTTTTAGGACTGCACATTTATGGCATATCAAGTGATTTCAAAATAGCACATGAATAGGAAAAGGCTGAAAGAATACACCAAAGGCTAACTGAAAGATAATCCAAAAGCTGCAATGAGACCACCAGGCTGGTGTGAGCAGTCTTCCAGGTCTTTCCTACCTTTTAACCATATATATTCTTCTCCTTGCTCTCATCACTAAATTTCCCGAAAGCAAAATCTATATTTATTCAACTCTACTTCACTCCTTGGCTTGCAGTCTGACTCTGGCCTCTGCTCCCTTAGAAGGTCACCAATGACTACATTGGTAGTCATTTCTGAGAAAATCCCAGTTTCCTATATTTATATTATTTTGAGCAAATACAGAATGAATTGTGTAAATATGAGCTGATGGTTACACATTTGTTAGTCTCACACAAGTTTACAAATCAGAAAAGAATCCTTGGATAGACCACATATCCTAATTTTGGGTTTAAACTTCCACCTCTCCCATTCACGACCCATCTCTCCTTGAAATTTCAGCAGCATTTAAATCATTTGCTGTCTCTTTTTCCTGAAATTATTTTACCCCTGTCCTATTTTTAAAAATATTTCTTCTCTTATTTACCTATTATTTTCTTTCTTTCCTTTTACCTCCAAAATTAGTTCATTATATTCTATATAATTCTTGAACTTGTAGCAACATTTTTACGTTCCTTTTAAATTCTTTAGAATTCTTTTAAAATTCTCTTTCCCTGAATTTTTTTTTTTCCTGAATGTTCCTTCTTTGGTTTTCCTAATGGCTTCTTTCCTTCCTCTGGTCTCCAAAGACAGGTAATCCCCCAAGAACCAACACTTGGACCTCTCCCTGCTTTCTACAGAGTTGATCTTAATTTAGCCATACTGGCTACTCCTGTGATTTCAACTGCTGTCTCTAAACAGAATGAAGCCCAAACCAAACATTTTAAGAATTCTTTCCTGCAGTTCCAGCCCATTGCTGAAAATCTCCACCAGGATCTCCCACAGTTCCTCATATTCCATCCACTCACCTTCCTAACCCAAACCAGTTCTTCTGATTTCTCTAACTCTGTTAAAGCAGCCATCAACCTCATGGTCACCCAAACTTAAAATCTCCATTTCTAATCCATCCTAGTCAATCAAAAAGTGTAACTTACTCTATCTCCACCCCAGGTCTAACAATCATTATTTCTTATTCACCTCTACAATTATAAGAGCTTCTTAATTGCCTCTCTGCC
Source organism: Felis catus (assembly GCF_018350175.1). Taxonomy (NCBI): domain Eukaryota; kingdom Metazoa; phylum Chordata; class Mammalia; order Carnivora; family Felidae; genus Felis; species Felis catus. The sequence continues at coordinate 72,201,576 of NC_058374.1, forward strand.
TTGGTTTTTACATCTTCCAGTCCATCTAGAGTATTATTTTCAAATTGATCTTCTGAAAACCAGTGTTATAGCCTTCTTTATTCAGAAACCTTTAACAGACTCCAACTGCATGGCTAAACAAAGTCAAACCCCCTAACTCAGAACCCAAGGCCCTTGCAGGCTGTGTGTAATTTCTCTGATACTTGTCTTACAACAGAATCACACCTATTAGATTCTAAAATCAGAGACAAGAAAATCATGAATAATCGAAATTACCCTGGAAAAGTCCTTCGACAGGCACTCCACTGGAGACCACGAGTTAGTTCAGCGCAGCCAGTTTTTCCTCCAGCATTGGAACAGATTCCTGTTTCTTTGGTTGAGCACCAGATGAAGTAGTTGGCTTGCTTTTAGGGTCCATTTTACATGAAAAATGCATATATGCATGTCTTTAAAAATTAGAATCACATTCAACTCAGTGATATGCTCACATCTGAGAGGCACCCAGAACAGAGACAACCTGAGGGAACCACAGATTCACATGCTTCCCGTCACGCTCATTCGAGGCAATCACTGAAAGGAATGATGGGCAGTACTGCCAGCACTATTTAAAGTGTAATTTTTCTCTCTCTTTTATGGTAGTTTGTTTTGTTAAGATGATGGAATTTCACTGTTACGTCTTTTTAAAAAGTTATTTAGATTCTTGCCTTTACTTCTCCCCTGAACTTTGAAGACAGGAATCATGTCATATTCCTATTTGCATCTTTACAGCGCTTAACACTGTACTGAGTCATTCTGTAAATATTTTCTCAGCAAATCAAATTTGCTTTGATTTGTTTATAATAGTTAAATGAATAACAGGGTAGTTTTTAACAGGATATCCCTAGTGAAAATGCCATTGCCTATTTTATTAAGAATTTATATCTTTTGTCATGAAGACTTAGTGACAGTCTTTTCTATTGCAATTACTTAAAAGCGGCAGCTTTATTTTTTTTTCTAAATAAATTAGCCTATGCTATACACACTAATAAAACAATATCAGCAAAATCCAGTGGAGGCAGTAAAATAGACATATGCTTGTTATCTATATCTGATAACCAAAATACACATGTCAAAGTATATGTAAATATATACTCATATTTGTATTCCAAAATAATAAGAATAACCTGTTGTTATTTTAAATTAATAACAAGGAAATAAGTACTATGTCATCATGATTATATTAAAATCATGAAAAAAAATTGATAACATCCTGGCATTAGCCTATGCAAAGTTTGCCAATGTTATTTAAATATACTCTCTAAATATAACTAAAAACTTCCCGGAAAATCATAATCACACTACCCCATGTAACCTAAGATTATTACTACAGCTATTTAAATATTTACCTTGGGGAAGTATAAGATATCCAGAGCTGCTTCTGGGAATCAATTTAAATAAGTCACCCTGTGTATTTGGGGGGACATACAAAAATAAATTTTGGACTCGCTGTCACATCTTCTAGATACCTGTATTTAATTCTTCCTGAAATTTAGTGATAGAATCTACCCTGTAGCCTCCGAGAGTGCACACTTGGCAGGTTTGAGAAGTCATCTTGAGTTGGGGCAGAGCTAGTGAACATGTCCCAGAAGCACTAAAGGGAAGCTAAGAGGGTGACTCTAGGTGTGTCACACGTCCTTGCTTCCCTGGGCAACATCTGCAGGGCTTTGAGAGTGTTCCTGGGAACATTGGTGCCCGAGGGAGTGTTGGAGCCTCCTAGTGACCACTAGAGGGCTCAGGGGGATCGTTACTGCAGGCTGCCCTCTAGGGGCAGTGGAAGGAAACGGCCCGGCTGTGTGATGAAGTTTACATTCTAAACACCAACCAGCACCGGACCCAGAGGCTAAAAGAGACCCCCAATGAATGTGGGGGTGGGCCCCAAGTATTTGGAGCTAGATAAAGACGCTTTGGGGTCACTGATGCCCGGCGTGCTTCGTAGAGAAGGACCTTCGTACCTAGACATTTATGGTTTTTCACACATGTCCAAAGATGTTGCCCCTCAAGGAGAAAAGTCGTAGGTCAGAATTAGGAAAGAATAGAATATATACAGGCTTTGGGACCAGACAACTATGGATTCACATACCAGCTCCATTTTTTACTAGCTTGATATGGTAAGTGAGTAATATACTTAGCCTCTCTAAACCTCAGTTTTCTTACCTGGAAAATGTAACATGTTTAGCATACACAATGCTTCAAAACTAGGACAAGGTCAGTAAAGGGAAGGTGTCCTTGTTTTTTTGTTATTTTTTCCTTAACCTAATACAGTTGGAATCTCTGACACTCTGGGTGGTATCATTCAGGTCTGTCCCCAGCTACCTTTAATAAAATCTGGCAACTCTGTCAACATCTACCAAGACTCCAGACTAATAAGAACCAGACCTGGTAAAATATGAGATGCCCCAGGAAAGTCTACTGCTCCTAAAACTGTCTTTTGCACTTTCGATACTGATTTTTAATTGTTCTCATGAACATCAGATGGTAGCCTATTTAACCTCCCATCTGGTATGGCTGATATGTCTAAATGGAACTTTCATCTGCATGTCTGGTAGTTTTTTGTTCCCAAGGGGCCAGAATCAGGAAATGTAGTGGGAGGGGCCAACCTACCTAACTAACCTCTGCCAGGCTCCTTGCCTCCTATCGATCCATGTACCTAGGCTCCACCTGTTAAACATCCCAATATCGGGCACAGATGGTTCCCTGTTTAATGATTCTAATCCCACCTCATCTTGCCACCCCAAAGTCTGCCCCGATCCATCTGTTTTTGCATTAGCCCCTTGGACACTTACTTCAGCCTGGATTTAAACTGTTCCACCCTTTGCTTAGATTTTAAGCTTAGGCCTCTTTAGAATCAATTTTCCCCAGCCCTCATCCCACAAATATCCCACCTGTCTCAGATTATTCCTTCTCCCTAACAGCTCTCAAAAGACAAGATAGTTAAGGCTGAATTATTTTTATAAGAGGACATGAGGGCTAGAGTTACTGCCTGAAGACACTGAACCAGCACTAAGAATCTTCGTAGAGAATATGGCCATAGAAATAGGATCAATTGATTCCATTAGTTAGTTTCTGTTAGTTAATATTCCCTATTAAGGAAAAATCCAGAAACGCCACAGAAATGACTATCCATCCTCTAGTGAAGAGTGTAGTTAATGCACAATAACTACATATTAGTTATTAACTATGGTGGCTTTTATCTAATCTCTTTATGGCAGAGCATGTGCTTGGAGTTTTGCATGTGGGTTTTTCCTTTCTTCTTCTTTTTTTTTTTTTATTCCTGTAATAATGGTGGGTTTCCAATGATCCATCTGTTTTTCTCCTCTGGGACCACTAATGACCAGGAGCATATAATTCCAGGATACTAAGATGGGAGGTGAATGGTGCAGGAATTAATTAGTGGCCTAAGAATTGCAAGGGCTAATAAATAATAAATAGTCCACCCAGATATTACACTGGAGTTTAGACCTTGTTGGACCCAAATGTGACATAACAGATGGACACCAACATTCATCTCAAAGTATTGTAGAGTACCTCTCATTTCTGCTATGGCCTCAGTTTAGCTCTCTACCTTTTATGTTCTTACTGATTTTCAAATTAATGAATTTTTGAGGAGAAAAAATTAATATATTTGGATGTTTGTCAATATTGCTGTGAAAAATGTTCAAATGCTCTACTGGTGCATTCTGTCCTGTAAAAACAAGCAGTGTCTCTTTCCATATGTGAAAGAGAGAATTTGCCACGCCAGTCAATTGCAAAAACTAATCTTTGAATATTTTGAATTAGATATCAATTCCAGAAAAGGCAACAACAGATTTTCCCCCCATATCTACATTACAAAACTGCAACTCTGAAAAATCTTTTTTTAGGAGTTTACTGTTTTCTAGAGTCCATGTCATCAAGTTTTGACATAAAGTATTTCAGGCACCCAATTTAAAAAACAAACAGCTATTAAATGTCCAAAATGTCTATAGCTATAGATGTTTTAATAACAGAATAATGTTAATGTGCTTCTCTCTACCTCCTTCTCAAAAAATAGGCAGTTCAAGGTGTGTTTATTCATTCTTACAAATATATTTCCCCACTCTGTCAAAAAGAGAAGCATAATTCAGTTGAAGTGCATCAGAACTGTGTTTCCTTATACCATATTATGTGACAAGCTGTAAATAAAATGGACTCTTTATGAATACATTATGCATGGGATATGTTCCCAGGGTGGCGTATAAAGAGTATTTTAATGACATACATTTTTCTAGGTAACCAAAAGCAAGTTGCTATTCAACAACCCATGGACTGAATATAAAGCAATTTTAAAGTGTCCTAACACGAACTCCGTAGTCCTGGCACCTGAAATATTGATATGTCAACACAGTAAGCTTCATCTAGAAAATCATTCCTCTAGGAAATTATATTGACCACATGAACTTTTTAAAAATACTTTAAGTATTTAATGCAGTATGAACAGAATTTCTATTTTAATGTTAAATTTCTTTAAATGGTATCTATCACTGCATACCTTTAGATAAAAATAAGCATATACAATTATTATTTTATTAGGTTGTATGAAAATTGGGAAACAAAACAGAACCCCAATTTTTATAACATATCAGGGAAAATAACAAACCAAAAACCATGCATGATGTGAAAGTACTCACAATATACTTTATCAAAAAGCTGGATATACGGGGCGCCTGGGTGGCTGAATTGGTTAAGCGTCCGACTTCGGCTCAGGTTATGACCTCACGTTCGGTGAGTCCGAGCCCCGCGTCGGGCTCTGTGCTGACCGCTCAGAGCCTGGAGCCTATTTCAGAGTCTGTGCCTCCCTCTCTCTGACCCTTCCCTGTTCATGTTCTGTCTCTGTCTCAAAAATAAATAAACGTTAAAAAAAAAATTTTTTTTTAAGCTGGATATAAACTTTATATTAGGAATAATCTTGATTGCACAAAAAGAAAAATATATATTCTTAGAAAAACCTGGAAGAAATCCAGTAAAATGCTAACAGTAGATATCTCTTTGGGGATGCAGGTTCTGTCTTTGTGCATTTCTCTTTTTTTTTTCTATTTCCTATAAAAAATATTAATTTTATTTTCAGAAATAATAATATTCCTTTATTCAGCAAATCTTTGTTGAGCACCTAATAGACCCAATAGTAGGCTGAGCACCTATACCAGGCACTGCTCTAGGCACTGGGCGTACAGCAAGAAACAAAACTAAGTAAGTCTCTGCCCTCATAGAGAATGTATTCTTCAAGCAGTAGGGTGAGGGAGTGGAGGAGGGAGCAGACAATTAGCAAATCATTGTGCAAATAAATAGAACATTAGGTGGTGATGGTTGCTATGGAGTGGGGAAAGGCGAGTTAAGGAGCTGGGGAAATATTGTATAGGAAATGGGGAAGTGTAGGGGCACCTGGGTGGTTCAATCGGTTGAGCCTCCGGCTAGGTCATGATCTCGCGATCTGTGAGTGCGAGCCCTGAGTAGGGCTCTGCACTGACAGCTCAGAACCTGGAGCCTGCTTCGGATTCTGTGTCTCCCTCTCCCTCTGCCCCTCCCCTGCTCAAAAATAAATAAACATTAAAAAAAATTTTTTTTAAAGGAAATGGGGAAGTGTGATTTGATTGAGGGTGGTCAGGGAAGGCATTACTGAGGAGTCAACAGGTAGAAAGGGTGAGACATGCAGCAAGTAGAAGAGTGAATCTCACAGGTATCTGGGGGAAGGGTGATCTAGGCAGAAGAAATGGCAAGTGGAGGCCCCTGATCCAGAAGTGTGCTTGGCATGCTTAAGAAAGGGTGAGGCTGGAGCTCTGGGTGAGGTGGAGAGTGGTAGATGATGAGCTCAGAGAGGCAGTTCACAATCAGGGCTAAAGACTTTGTCATAAGGAGACCACTGGAGGGCTTTAAGAGGAGTGCCAGGGCCTGACTTGCGTTTGAAAGGCCACACCCTGGCTGTGTGCATAATAGACTGTGGGAATCCAGGGAGAGGTGAGGGTGGTTTAGAGGAGAACAGCATTAGCAGGATGGTGAGAAGTGCTCAGATACCAGAGTGCACTCTAAGGGGAAAATGAGAGAGGGATTTGGGCTTTGTTTTTAATAAAGTTAAATTGTGTTTTGCATGTGTGATAGTTAATTTTGTGTGTCAGCTTGACTGTGTTAAGGGATGCTCAGATAGCCTGTAAACATTGTTTCTGGGTGTTTGGAAGGGTGTGTCCAGAGGAGATTAGCATTTGAATCAGTAGAACTGAGTAAAGTGGACTATTTCACCAATGCCAATGGGCATCATTCAATCCTTTCAGGGCCTGGATAGAACAAAAAGATGGAAAAAAGGTGAATTTGCTCTCTGCGGGACCTGACATCCATCTTCTCCAGTCCTTGGCCATCAGTGCTCCTGGCTCTTGGGCCCCTGGACTACGCTGAATTACACCATTGGCTTTCCTGGTTCTACAGCTTGTACACAGCAGATAATAAGACTTCTCAGCCCCATAATGCATGAGTCAATTCCTATTATAATTCACTTACATCTACCTATCTATCTAGCTAGCTAGCTAGCTAGCTGTCTAGCTATCCATTTTTTCTATTGGTTATTTTTCACTGGGGAACCCTTAATACAGCACATTTCCTTTTATGAAAGGTCTGATGTTTAATAACTAAATGTCTCCATTTTCGTATGTCTTAGTGGTCTTAGTTTTCACAACTTTCTGCAAAAATATATTGGGTTTTTATTTTAGCAGAGAAAGAATTAATAAAGTTTACCTTAATTATGCAAAAGAAAACTGCCAGATACAGTTAATTTTTCATACTATCTATATTCTTGCTAGTTCTTGAGGAATTAGCATCATGCATCCAGTGAATACAATAGACACATTTTTCTAAAATAGAAGAGAATAATCTTTTAAACATTCCAGGCTTCTAAAATCATTTTTTAAAAAAATTTTTTAATGTTTATTTATTTTTGAGAGAGAGAGAGAGAGAACAAGTGAGTGAGGGAGGGACAGAGAGAGAGGGAGACACAGAAACCAAAGCAGGCTTTAGACACTGAGCTGTCGGCACAGAGCCTGATACGGGACCAGAACTCAGGAACTGCAAGATCATGACCTGAGCTCAAGTCGGATGCTTAACCAACTGAGCCACCCAGATGCCCCAAACATTCCTGTCTTCTAAACTGGGACAATGGACTTATTGCATTTCTAAATAAAGTACCATGCCTGTTTTCAGATGGCTAGTTTGAGAGGATCACCACATGCTGACCCTAAGGAATAGGTTTTAGAGTGACTAAAATCACTAGTTTTTCAAAAGATACTGATTCCAGAAATTATCAAGGGGAAAAAAGCCTTGAGGGTTTTTTTTTAATTTTTTAAATGTTTATTTATTTTTGAGAGAGAGAGAGAGAGCACAAGTGGGGGAGGGCAGAGAGAGAGGGAGACACAAAATCTGAAGCAGGCTCCAGCCTCTGAGCCGTCAGCACAGAACCCAACACAGAGTTCAAACCCACAAACTGCGAGATCATGACCTGAGCTGAAGTCAGACACTTAACTGACTGAGCCACCCGGGTGCCCCAAAAAGCCTTGAGTTTGAGTTCCTGCTCACCCTTACCAACCTGGTGACCTTGAGGCAGTTACTTAGGCTTTTTGAACCTCAGTTTTCTCTATTGTGAAATATAACTGTGTATACTGGTGTCTAAATGAATTCCTAAAGTCTCCTGAATATCAGAGTCTGTGCTTCTCTTTAACTCCACTTTCCACTCCAGCCAAGTTT